>NC_143028.1:56071250-56237500 GCF_057628025.1 Oncorhynchus mykiss
GACTTGCCTGCCACCTACATACAAGACGTGACATGCACATGTGTAATAGCAGCCTTCTTTTTTTACATATATTTCAATTTGTGGGATACTGCAGTTTTACAAATTGTAATGTATTTTTCTTTGAAACGGTGCAATATTCTATTATGCTGTTCAGATTGTATTTATTTTGAATGGTTAGATTTATAGGCACTTTGTTTATAAACATTAAAAAGTTATACTTTAAATGCAAATGTTTAATAGCATTCTTTTTCATAACAAACCAATGCATTTTAAATACATTGTGGTTAAGGTAGAGTCTGATTTCATTCAATAATTGAATTAGAAATGTTTTAACACCAATCATAGTCAAACTATCGCAAACTGTTTGACTTGAAAAAATACAAAGAGCCGTTCGGGAGCCAAAAGAGCTGGCTCACTAAAAAGAGCCGGAATGCCCATCACTACAAACTCCATGCTCAGAGAGTGCATTGCATTGTGGGTTTTATAGATTCCGTAGCTGCAACCGATTTCCACATGTTGCTACCAACCTTATCATTTTTATTTTTTATTTATTTTTTATTTTACCCCCTTTTTCTCCCCAATTTCGTAGTATCCAAATGTTAGTAGTTACTATCTTGTCTCATCGCTACAACTCCCGTACAGGCTCGGGAGAGACGAAGGTCGAAAGCCATGCGTGCTCCGAAACACAACCCAACCAAGCCGCACTGCTTCTTAACACAGCGCGCAACCAACCCGGAAGCCAGCCACACCAATGTGTCGGAGGAAACACCGTGCACCTGGCGACCTGGTTAGCGCGCACTGCGCTCGGCCCGCCACGGGAGTCGCTAGTGCACGATGAGACAAGGATATCCCTACCGGCAAACCCTCCCTAACCCGGAAGACGCTAGGCCAATTGTGCATCGCCCCATGGACCTCCCGGTCGCGGCCGGCTGCAACAGAGCCTGGGCTCGAACCCAAAGTCTCTGGTGGCACAACTAGCACTGCAATGCAGTGCACTAGACCACCGTGCCACCTGAGAGGCCCCCCAACCTTATTTTTTTACGAAAAAATGAAACATGTTGAACAGGGTGGTATGTTCAACAAGTACTGTAACTTTAGTCTTCAACTAACCAACGTTGGAGCGTCTTTCAAAAGTAAAGTCAATTTGAACTATTCTGGGCTACAGTGTAGGCAGGCTGTGGGTGTATAATCCTGATGGAACTCTTTCCAGAGGTGCATGTTTAGCTCTGTGTGAGCACCAACAAAATACTCCTGCTGAGAGTCCAACTTTAGCTACATACAAAATGTCTCAGTAATACTACGCACAGGACAGATCTCCTGTTTTGAGAAGTGTTAAGCATTGACACAGAGAAACCCTGAAAAGACAAGTCAAATGTCTGCTTGTTGAGGGGTGGAGCATCAGCTATTCAGCTTGCACAGGATAACGTTTTCCCAAGGTACAGATATAGGATCAAATTCGGGATACCCTGCTAGGACTGTGGCGGTCATGAAATTTCGACAGCTGTTGATTGCCAAGCAAATAACTGTCGGTCTCACGGTAATTGGCCGTTAATTAACATAAACACATTTAGCATCTCATGGCTTCTACCTCATGAAGCTGGGTGAGAGACTGCCAAGAGTGTGCAAAGCTGTCATCAAGGCAAATGGTGGCTATTTGAATATACAGTGGGGCAAAAAAGTATTTAGTCAGCCATCAATTGTGCAAGTTCTCCCACTTAAAAAGATGAGAGAGGCCTGTAATTTTCATCATAGGTACACTTCAACTATGACAGACAAAATGAGAAGAAAAAAATCAATTTTTAATGGATTTATTTGCAAATTATGGTGGAAAATAAGTATTTGGTCACCTACAAACAAGCAAGATTTCTGGCTCTCACAGACCTGTAACTTCTTCTTTAAGAGGCTCCTCTGTCCTCCACTCGTTGCCTGTATTAATGGCACCTGTTTGAACTTGTTATCAGTATAAAAGACACCTGTCCACAACCTCAAACACTCCAAACTCCACTATGGCCAAGACCAAAGAGCTGTCAAAGGACACCAGAAACAAAATTGTAGACCTGCACCAGGCTGGGAAGACTGAATCTGCAATAGGTAAGCAGCTTGGTTTGAAGAAATCAACTGTGGGAGCAATTATTAGGAAATGGAAGACCACGCAAGATCTCACCCCGTGGGGTCAAAATGATCACAAGAACGGTGAGCAAAAATCCCAGAACCACACGGGGGGGACCTAGTGAATGACCTGCAGAGAGCTGGGACCAAAGTAACAAAGCCTACCATCAGTAGCACACTACGCCGCCAGGGACTCAAATCCTGCAGTGCCAGACGTGTCCCCCTGTTTAAGCCAGTACATGTCCAGGCCCGTCTGAAATTTGCTAGAGAGCATTTGGATGATCCAGAAGAAGATTGGGAGAATGTCATATGGTCAGATGAAACCCAAATGTAACTTTTTGGTAAATACTCAACTCGTCGTGTTTGGAGGACAAAGAATGCTGAGTTGCATCCATAGAACACCACACCTACTGTGAAGCATGGGGGTGGAAACATCATGCTTTGGAGCTGTTTTTCTGCAAAGGGACCAGGACGACTGATCCGTGTAAAGGAAAGAATGAATGGGGCCATGTATCGTGAGATTTTGAGTGAAAACCTCCTTCCATCAGCAAGGGCATTGAAGATGAAATGTGGCTGGGTCTTTCAGCATGACAATGATCCCAAACACATCGCCCAGGCAACCAAGGAATGGCTTCGTAAGAAGCATTTCAAGGTCCTGGAGTGGCCTAGCCAGTCTCCAGATCTCAACCCCATAGAAAATCTTTGGAGGGAGTTGAAAGTCCGTGTTGCCCAGCAACAGCCCCAAAACATCACTGCTCTAGAGGAGATCTGCATGGAGGAATGGGCCAAAATACCAGCAACAGTGTGTGAAAACCTTGTGAAGACTTACAGAAAACGTTTGACCTCTGTCATTGCCAACAAAGGGTATATAACAAAGTATTGAGATAAACTTTTGTTATTGACCAAATACTTATTTTCCACCATAATTTGCAAATAAATTAATTAAAAATCCTACAATGTGATTTTCTGGATTTTTTTTCTCATTTTGTCTGTCATAGTTTAAGTGTACCTATGATGAAAATTACAAGCCTCTCTCATATTTTTAAGTGGGAGAACTTTCACAATTGGTGGCTGACTAAATACTTTTTTGCCCCACTGTATGTATATATATATAGTAAAAATAAAGAAAACCCTTGAATGAGTAGGTGTTCTAAAACTTTTGACCGTTAAGAGTACATTTTGAAAAGTCAAATAAATCCATGTAATATAGTCTACACCTTCACAATAAATCCATTATTTACTTTAGACAGGTCTAACGAAACATGATATGAAGAAAATGTAGTCTATTTCAGAAGAACAGAATAGCATACTCTGAGTTGACCTTATGTTAGGTCCTGACCTGGCTATGCCATATGGCTGTGGGCTACACTAGATTATTTAGCAGACAAAATTTGCTTAGTAGCATTATTTTATATTATTTTATAGTATGAAGAATACAATTGAACAAAGCTGAATAAAATAGAAACAATATTTTCTCCAAACGATTTGAGGGAGAGCACACATGCGGCTATTCTGTGTTGAGCGGTAAGAAAGAATTAGGTACTCCTATATGCATAATTAAGAGTTATTAATGCAATGTTCTACAAACGTCGGGCTATATGTTTTGATTTTTAATACATTGTAAGGCATGAGCTCCGCTTTGTTTTTTGCACCTGCTGTACACACTTCCTCAGTCTCTCATTCACAATTAGAGAAGCACTTGATAATGCCTCAAATTTCCCACGGGCATCCTCTTTGTGTGGCCATAATGCACTGGAAAAAAGAAATCCATGCCTTTTGCAGCCCTTTTCTCGGAGTGCTACCTGCTCCAAAGCACTTCTCACTCACAGGCTACAAGTGAAGACAGACATCGGGGACGCAATTGCGCGTGTCTTTATCCAATTCCTAGGTGCATAATGAAGATATTGGAAGAACTGTCCACATTTACTTTTTATCAGCCAACAAGATGAGTAGGCCTAACTAACAGCAAAAGCACTAGTCAATGTCTACTATCCCTCATAGTATAAAAGTTGTTCCTATTATATTCTGTGCGAGAAATAAATATTCCATAGTCTGGGACAGTTGTGGGATGTGATAGATATCAAATTAATACAACCACTACCATCAAAAAAACTTTTTTACGCAATGAGGCTGACGCAACAGATCAGAACATTTAGCTTAAAAATGTTGATAAACTATTAGGCTATTTCTTCACATTATAAGCACAGCAATGCGCACACGACAGTAGACTGACTATAAGGGCAAATGTTCCATTAGTGGGAAAACACCATTATCAAAATTGACCACAAATGTGAATATGCATGTAACGCTTTTATTATAAAGGTGCATTTTTATGGTAAAAATGATCTTCTCCAAACTTGAAACTCATGTGCTGCTTATGTATGCCAGTTAAACTCTACACCCTTTGTAAAGGGGATTAATGTGCTTAATTTTAAGTTATTAGGCCACTTTAGTTGTGATACAAACCGTATCAAAACATATAGGCCTATGGGCTAGGCTACATGAAGTGCGTGACTATGATTCTAAAAAGTTTTAAAAGTTTTTTAAATAGGCATTGTTTCTTGCCTTAAACTGGGCTTCATTCACAAGTGATAAACTAATAGTCACCCATCAGACTATTCTTGATTTAATCTTGACTTTACATATACTAAATAATGTATGCATAGTCACTTCACCCCTACCTACATGTACTAATTACCTAGACTAACCTGTACCCCCGCACATTGACTCGGTACCGGTACCCCCCTGTATATAGCCTCGTTATTGCTATTTTATTGTGTTACTTTTGTATTATTTTTACTCTTTCTTGAACTGCACTGTTGGTTAAGGGCTTGTAAGTAAGCATTTCACAGTAAGGTCTACACCTGTTGTATTTGGCGCATGTGACAAACAAAGTTTTATTTAACGTGTGAAATTTGTTTTGATATAGAATGGACCATTATCATGCACCTGTCTCGAAACAGGGTGGGGGAAAAATGCCTGTAATCTGGACTTACAATAGCAAATGGAATACACTTTTCCTGTGGTTAATTTTCATGCCAGCCAGGTAGGTTATACACCTGTCGTAAAGATAAGCAATGTGCTTAATATTTGCTTAATATTAGGAATGTTGAGAAATCAATACAGTTGGCCTAGCCTATAGAAAGCTGATGAAATCCTCCTCTTTTTAATAGAGGCTATCACTGTTTTCTCAAGCAATTTCATAGTCTATAGAAATGTTGCTCATGGGCTCTCATGAAGTGTTTGATTAGATTTTCGATTACATTTGCAATGATGTCAGAGTGATTACAGGGACAATAGTGGCTAATATGGTCCTCGCAACAGCCTTATACCCTTCCCCAAGCCTAACCTTAACCATTAGTGGGGAAAAATGCAAAACTGACCCAAGATAAGCGTCTCCGGGCAACTTCACCTTACTCAATTCTGCCGTCTCCTGGGCTCCCTCACCTGCTGATGGACACCTCACTGAGACATGGGCTGGGTGACCTGGAGATGACTGCTACAACAGAAGGCTGCTGCTGCTTCTCAGAGGGCTCCTCCATGGATGATGTCATCAATACGCAGCAGGCCTCTGAGTCACTGGGGCTGGGATCACTCTGTTCCTGTTGTGCTGCCTTATCTACAGGAAGGAGGGAAAATAACATGGACTGTACACATGATCATAAAACTGGTATAAAATCATTTAGTGGTGAAAATGAGCTATGAGAAATCTGTGCTAGGAAACTTTGCTTGAAATCCATGTCATGGTTTACAATCTGGATCGGTCCTATTTTAACCTTGTAAACATGATTTGAGCAGACTGTGTGATAGATGCTAAAGTCATTCATGTTAAATGATATCTTATCTCATAGATATTTCCCCAAAGTAATGGGGAATAATTTTAACCACAAACACACCACTGTGTCTTCTAGGCAGAGGGCAAAAGGTTCATGACCAGCAGTTAATGATATTCTATATGTGGCTGACATTCTGAAGTGTGACTAATGCATTTTGAATATGATTACCTCTGCATGTACTGATGTTTCGGTCTATGATGGGGGATTTCCATGAAAAAATATTAAATACTTTATTTGGCAACAGTTGATCGCCATGTGGGTGTTATTTTTAAAGGAGCAAGCCAACAGCATGCTAGGTAGTGCTAGGTATCAACAGCAAATCCAGCACAGGCTGGAAGCTATATGCTGCCATATCGCCAATAATTTGCAACTTGAAGCCTGCCCTGTTCATGCTCTGTTTGACTAGCTCCACTAGCTTCAAACACTTCGGCGCAAGCTTGCTGTTTGGTCTTGCCTTCCACTGAAAATTTAGGCACCATCACTTTGTGACCAAGTGTGACCTTTTTCAAGACATACAGGGCATGAATCCCAATAGAGCTCGTGGGTGTGTTGCATGTCAGCAAAAAATAATATACATAATAAATCACGTGGAAATATGTTCCCAAATGTTATGCAATGCATTTGTTTATTTTTTTGCTTATGTGCAAAGATGAACAACACATGCAGAGGTAAGAGTGTGTGTATTGTCTTTTATAATGAATTGTATTCTGGGGCTGTAATTCCCTGCACCACATGAGAAAGATGGCATGGGTATGGTGGTGTCAAATCAAATCACATGCGCCGAATACAACAAGTGTAGACCTTAGAGCGAAATACTTACTTACAAGCCCTTAACCAACAGTATAGTTCAAGAAGAGTTAAGAAAGTATTTACCAAATAAAATACAGTCAAAATAATAAAAAACGAACACAATAACAAAACAATAATGAGGATATATACAGGGGATACAGGTACCGAGTCAGTGTGCGGGGGTACAGGTTAGAGGTCATTTGCATATGTAGGTAAGGGTGAAGTCACTATGCATAGATGATAAACAGCTAGTAGCAGCAGTGTACAAAACAAATGGGGTGGGGGGGGGGGGGGGGTCAATGTAATAGTCCGGTGGCCATTTGATTAATTGTTCAGCATACTTATGTCTTGGGGGTAGAAGCTGTTAGGGAGCCTTTTGGTCCTAGACTTGGCACTCCGTTATCGCTTGCCGTGCGGTAGCAGAGACTTGGGTGACTGGAGTGTCTGACAATTTATGAGCTTTCCTCTGACACCGCCTATTATATACAGTTGAAGTCCGAAGTTTACATACACTTAGGTTGGAGTGATTAAAACTCGTTTTTCAACCACTCCACAAATATCTTGTTAACAAACTATAGTTTTGGCAAGTCGGTTAGGACATCGACTTTGTGCATGACACAAGACATTTTTCCCAACATTTGTTTACAGACAGATTATTTCACTTATATTTCACTTATAATTCACTGTATCACAATTCCAGTGAGTCAGAAGTTTACAAGTTGACTGTGTATTTATCCAGCTTGGAAAATTCAAGAAAATTGCGTTATGGCTTTAAAGCTTCTGATAGGCTAATTGACATAATTTGAGTCAATTGGAGGTGTAAATGTGGATGTATTTAAAGGCCTACCTTCAAACTCAGTGCCTCTTTGCTTGACATCATGGGAAAATCAAAAGAAATCAGCCAAGACCTCAGAAAAAAACTGTAGACCTCCACAAGTCTGGTTCATCCTTGGGCTCAATTTCCAAGCGCATGAAGGTGCCACGTTCATCTGTACAAACAATAGTACGCAAGTATAAACACCATGGGACGACACAGCTGTCATACCGCTCAGGAAGGAGAAGCGTTCTTTCTCCTAGAGATGAATGTACTTTGGTGCGAAAAGGGCAAATCAATCCCAGAACAACAGCAAAGGACCTTGTGAAGATGCAGGAGGAAACAGGTACAAAAGTATCTATATCCACAGTAAAACGATTCCTATATCGACATAACCTGAAACGCCACTCAGCAAGGAAGAAGCCACTGCTCCAAAACCGCTATGAAAAAGTCAGACTACGGTTTGCAACTGCACATGGGGAAAAATATCGTACTATTGGAGAAATGTCCTCTGTTCTGAGGAAAAAAATAGAACTGTTTGGCCAAAATGACCATTGTTATGTTTGGAGGAAAAGGGGGGGAAGCTTGCAAGCCGAAGAACATCATCCCAACCTTGAAGCACGGGGGTGGCAGCATCATGTTGTGGGGGTGCTTGGCTGCAGGAGGGACTGGTGCACTTCACATAATAAATGGCATCATGAGGATGGAAAATGATGTGGATATATTGAAGCAATATCTCAAGACATCAGTCACCAGTTAAAGCTTGGTTGCAAATGGTCTTGCAAATGGACAATGACCCCAAGCATACTTCCAAAGTTTTGGTAAAATGGCTTAAGGGCAACAAAGTCAAGGTATTGGAGTGGACATCACAAAGCCCTGACCTCAATCCTATAGAAAATGTGTGGGCAGAACTGAAAAAGTGTAGGCGAGCAAGGAGGCCTACAAACCTGACTCAGAAACACGAGCTCTGTCAGGAGGAATGGGCCAAAATTCACCCAACTTATTGTGGGAAGCTTGTGGAAGGCTACCCGAAACGTTTGATCTTAGTTAAACAATTTAAAGGCAATGCTACCAAATACTAATTGAGTGTATGTAAACTTCTGACCCACTGGGAATGTGATGAAAGAAATTACTATTATTCTGACATTCCACATTTTTACAACAAAGTGGTGATCCTAACTGACCTAAGACAGGGAATTTTTATTAGTCAAATGCCAAGCAGTTGCCATACCAGGCGGTGACCCAACCGGTCAGGATGCTTTTTGAGGATCTGGGGTTCATGCCAAATCTTTTCAGTCTTCTGAGGGGAAAAAGGTTTTGTTGTGCCCTCTTCACAACTGTCTTGGTGTGTTTGGACCATGATAGATCGTTGGTGATGTGGACACCAAAGGAACTTGATACTCTCGACCCGCTCCACTACAGCCCCGTTGATGTTAATGGGGGCCTGTTCAGTCCACCTTTTCCTGTTGCCCACGATCAGCTCCCGTGTTTGTCCTGGCACCACACTGCCAATTCACTGACCTCCTCCCTATAGACTTACCACTGTTGTGTCGTCAGCAAACTTAATGATGGTGTTGGAGTGTTTGGCCACGCAGTCGTGGGTGAACAAGGAGTACAGGAGGGGACTAAGTACACACCCTTGAGGGGCCCCCGTGTTAAGGATCAGCATGGCAGATGTGTTGTTGCCAACCCTAACCACCTGGGGGTGGCCCATCAGTGAGTCCAGGATCCAGTTGCAGAAGGAGAGGTGTTTAATCCCAGGGTCCTTAGCTTAGTGATGAGCTTCGTGGCACTATGGTGTTGAACGCTGAGCTGTAGTCAATGAATAGCATTCTCACATAGGTGTTCCTTTTGTACTTGTGGGAAAGGGCAGTGTGGAGTGCGATTGAGATTGCGTCATCTGTGGATCTGTTGGGGCGGTATGTGAATTGGAGTGGATCTAGGGTATCCAGGAGGATGCTGTTGATGTGACCCATGACCAACCTTACAAATAAATTCATGGCTACCGACGTGAGTGCTATGGGCCGGTAATCATTTAGGCAGGTTACCTTCGCTTCCTTGGGCACAGGGACTATGGTGGTCTGCTTGAAACATGTAGTTATTACAGACTCGGTCAGGGAGAGGTTGAAAATGTCAGTGAAGACACTTGCCAGTTGGTCCACGCATGCTTTCAGAACACGTCCTGGTAATCCATCTGGCCCCACGGCCTTGTGAATGTTTACCTGTTTAAAGGTCTTTCTCACATCGGCTACCGAGAGTTATCACAAAGTCATCCAGAACAGCTGGTGCTCTCGTGCATGCATCATTTTTGTGTCCCACTCCTTGAAAGCGGCAGCTCTAGTTTTTAGCTCGATGCAGAGCTCTAGCCTTTAGCTTGATGTAATCCATGGCTTCTGGTTGGGATATGTACATACTGTGGGGATGATGTCTTCAATGAACTTATTGAAGAAGCCGATGACTGAGGTGGTATACTCCTCAATGCCATTGGATGAATCCCGGAACATATTCCAGTCTGTGCTAACAAAACAGTCTTGTGTGTAGCATCCGCGCCATCTGACCACAGAATTATGGTCAAATTTGCCAAATGGAGGGCGGTGAAGAACTTTGTATGCATCTCTGTGTGTGGAGTAAAGGTGGTCTAGAGTTTTTTTCTCCTCTGGTTGCACATGTGACATGCTGGTAAAAATTTGGTAAAACTGATTTATGTTTGCCTGCATTAAAGTCCCTGGCCACTAGGAGCTCCGCTTCTGGGTGAGCATTTTCTTGTTTGCTTATGGCCTTATAGAGTTGGTTGAGTATGCTGTGGTGCTAAATAGACGGCTACGAATAATATAGATGAGAACTCTCTTGGTAGATAGTGTGGTCCACGGCTTATCATAAGGTACTCTACAATATTAGACATCACGCACCAGCTGTTATTGACAAAAAGACACACACCCCCACCACTCGTCTTACCAGACGTAGCTTCGCTGTTCTGCCAGTGCATTGAATATCCCTCCAACGCTATATTGTCCGTGTCGTCGTTCACCACGGCTCGGTGAAACATAGGATATTACAGTTCTAATTGTCCCATTGGTAGGCTACCCGAAACCTAAAGGTCATCCATTTTATTTTCCAATGATTGCATGTTAGCAAGTACAATTGATTGCAATGGGAGTTTACTCGCTCGCCTACGGATTCTCAAAAGGCAGCCTTATCTGCGTCCTCTTTTCCTCCGTCTTTTCGTCACACAAATTACATGGATCTGGGAGAGCAGTATATCTTTCTCGTCGGACTCGTTAAAGGAAAAAGCTTCTTCCAGTCCATGGTGAGTAATCCCAGTTCTGATATCCTTTTTTGGGTCATAAGAGACGGTAGAAGCAACATTATGTACAAAATAAGTTAAAACAGAATTTATTTTATTTTTTATTTTATTTTTATTTCACCTTTATTTAACCAGGTAGGCTAGTTGAGAACAAGTTCTCATTTGCAACTGCGACCTGGCCAAGATAAAGCATAGCAGTATGAGCAGACAACACAGAGTTACACATGGAGTAAACAATTAACAAGTCAATAACACAGTAGAAAACAAAGGGGGAGTCTATATACAATGTGTGCAAAAGGCATGAGGTAGGCGAATAATTACAATTTTGCAGATTAACACTGGAGTGATAAATGATCAGATGGTCATGTACAGGTAGAGAGATATTGGTGTGCAAAAGAGCAGAAAAGTAAATAAATAAAAACAGTATGGGGATGAGGTAGGTGAAAATGGGTGGGCTATTTACCAATAGACTATGTACAGCTGCAGCGATCGGTTAGCTGCTCAGATAGCTGATGTTTGAAGTTGGTGAGGGAGATAAGAGTCTCCAACTTCAGCGATTTTTGCAATTCGTTCCAGTCACAGGCAGCAGAGTACTGGAACGAAAGGCGGCCAAATGAAGTGTTGGCTTTAGGGATGATCAGTGAGATACACCTGCTGGAGCGCGTGCTACGGATGGGTGTTGCCATCGTGACAAGTGAGCTGAGATAAGGCGGAGCTTTACCTAGCATGGACTTGTAGATGACCTGGAGCCAGTGGGTCTGGCGACGAATATGTAGCGAGGGCCAGCCGACTAGAGCATACAAGTCGCAGTGGTGGGTGGTATAAGGTGCTTTAGTGACAAAACAGATGGCACTGTGATAGACTGCATCCAGTTTGCTGAGTAGAGTGTTGGAAGCCATTTTGTAGATGACATCGCCGAAGTCGAGGATCGGTAGGATAGTCAGTTTTACTAGGGTAAGCTTGGCGGCGTGAGTGAAGGAGGCTTTGTTGCGGAATAGAAAGCCGACTCTTGATTTGATTTTCGATTGGAGATGTATGATATGAATCTGGAAGCAGAGTTTGCAGTCTAGCCAGACACCTAGGTACTTATAGATGTCCACATATTCTAGGTCGGAACCATCCAGGGTGGTGATGCTAGGCGGGCATGCGGGTGCAGGCAGCGATCGGTTGAAAAGCATGCATTTGGTTTTACTAGCATTTAAGAGCAGTCGGAGGCCACGGAAGGAGTGTTGTATGGCATTGAAGCTTGTTTGGAGGTTAGATAGCACAGTGTCCAATGACGGGCCGAAAGTATATAGAATGGTGTCGTCTGCGTAGAGGTGGATCAGGGAATCGCCCGCAGCAAGAGCAACATCATTGATGTATACAGAGAAAAGAGTCGGCCCGAGAATTGAACCCTGTGGCACCCCCATAGAGACTGCCAGAGGACCGGACAG
The DNA here is from genome assembly GCF_057628025.1 of Oncorhynchus mykiss. Lineage (NCBI taxonomy): Eukaryota > Metazoa > Chordata > Actinopteri > Salmoniformes > Salmonidae > Oncorhynchus > Oncorhynchus mykiss. Next base: position 56,083,539 of record NC_143028.1, read on the forward strand.
CATGCCCTCCGATTTGACACACTGAACTCTGTCTGCAAAGTAATTGGTGAACCAGGCAAGGCAGTCATCCGAAAAACCGAGGCTACTGAGTCTGCCGATAAGAATATGGTGATTGACAGAGTCGAAAGCCTTGGCAAGGTCGATGAAGACGGCTGCACAGTACTGTCTTTTATCGATGGCGGTTATGATATCGTTTAGTACCTTGAGTGTGGCTGAGGTGCACCCGTGACCGGCTCGGAAACCAGATTGCACAGCGGAGAAGGTACAGTGGGATTCGAGATGGTCAGTGACCTGTTTGTTGACTTGGCTTTCGAAGACCTTAGATAGGCAGGGCAGGATGGATATAGGTCTGTAACAGTTTGGGTCCAGGGTGTCTCCCCCTTTGAAGAGGGGGATGACTGCGGCAGCTTTCCAATCCTTGGGGATCTCAGACGATATGAAAGAGAGGTTGAACAGGCTGGTAATAGGGGTTGCGACAATGGTGGCGGATAGTTTCAGAAATAGAGGGTCCAGATTGTCAAGCCCAGCTGATTTGTACGGGTCCAGGTTTTGCAGCTCTTTCAGAACATCTGCTATCTGGATTTGGGTAAAGGAGAACCTGGAGAGGCTTGGGCGAGGAGCAGCGGGGGGGGCGGGGCTGTTGGCCGAGGTTGAAGTAGCCAGGCGGAAGGCATGGCCAGCCGTTGAGAAATGCTTATTGAAGTTTTCGATAATCATGGATTTATCGGTGGTGACCGTGTTACCTAGCCTCAGTGCAGTGGGCAGCTGGGAGGAGGTGCTCTTGTTCTCCATTGACTTCACAGTGTCCCAGAACTTTTTGGAGTTGGAGCTACAGGATGCAAACTTCTGCCTGAAGAAGCTGGCCTTAACTTTCCTGACTGACTGCATGTATTGGTTCCGGACTTCCCTGAACAGTTGCATATCACGGGGACTATTCGATGCTATTGCAGTCCGCCACAGGATGTTTTTGTGCTGGTCGAGGGCAGTCAGGTCTGGGGTGAACCAAGGGCTGTATCTGTTCTTAGTTCTGCATTTTTTGAACGGAGCATGCTTATCTAAAATGGTGAGGAAGTTACTTTTAAAGAATGACCAGGCATCCTCAACTGACGGGATGAGGTCAATGTCCTTCCAGGATACCCGGGCCAGGTCGATTAGAAAGGCCTGCTCACAGAAGTGTTTTAGGGAGCGTTTGACAGTGATGAGGGGTGGTCGTTTGACTGCGGCTCCGTAGCGGATACAGGCAATGAGGCAGTGATCGCTGAGATCCTGGTTGAAGACAGCGGAGGTGTATTTGGAGGGCCAGTTGGTCAGGATGACGTCTATGAGGGTGCCCTTGTTTACAGAGTTAGGGTTGTACCTGGTGGGTTCCTTGATGATTTGTGTGAGATTGAGGGCATCTAGCTTAGATTGTAGGACTGCCGGGGTGTTAAGCATATCCCAGTTTAGGTCACCTAACAGAACAAACTCTGAAGCTAGATGGGGGGCGATCAATTCACAAATGGTGTCCAGGGCACAGCTGGGAGCTGAGGGAGGTCGGTAGCAGGCGGCAACAGTGAGAGACTTATTTCTGGAGAGAGTAATTTTCAAGATTAGTAGTTCGAACTGTTTGGGTATGGACCTGGAAAGTATGACATTACTTTGCAGGCTATCTCTGCAGTAGACTGCAACTCCTCCCCCTTTGGCAGTTCTATCTTGACGGAAGATGTTATAGTTGGGTATGGAAATCTCTGAATTTTTGGTGGCCTTCCTGAGCCAGGATTCAGACACAGCAAGGACATCAGGGTTAGCAGAGTGTGCTAGAGCAGTGAGTAAAACAAACTTAGGGAGGAGGCTTCTGATGTTGACATGCATGAAACCAAGGCTTTTTCGATCACAGAAGTCAACAAATGAGGGTGCCTGGGGACATGCAGGGCCTGGGTTTACCTCCACATCACCCGCGGAACAGAGAAGGAGTAGTATGAGAGTGCGGCTAAAGGCTATCAAAACTGGTCGCCTAGAGCGTTGGGGACAGAGAATAAGAGGAGCAGGTTTCTGGGCATGGTAGAATATATTCAGGGCATAATGCGCAGACAGGGGTATGGTGGGGTGCGGGTACAGCGGAGGTAAGCCCAGGCACTGGTTGATGATGAGAGAGGTTGTATCTCTGGACATGCTGGTTGTAATGGGTGAGGTCACCGCATGTGTGGGAGGTGGGACAAAGGAGTTATCAGGGGTATGAAGAGTGGAGCTAGGGGCTCCATTGTGAACTAAAACAATGATAACTAACCTGAACAACAGTATACAAGGCATATTGACACTTGAGAGAGACATACAGCGAGGCATACAGTAATCACAGGTGTTGAGTTGGGAAAGCTAGCTAAAACAGTAGGTGAGACAACAGCTAATCAGCTAGCACAACAACAGCAGGTAAAATGGCGTTGACTAGGCAACGGGGCCAACAGATAAAACAAACAAGCAGAATGGAGTACCGTGATTAATGGACAGTCCAGCGTGCATCAGCTATGTAGCCAAGAGATCAGTGTCCAGGGGGCAGCGGTGGATGGGGCAGGGAAGCTGGACTGGCGAGTGTTATCCAGGTTAAAAAACTAACAATGACTAAATAGCTTGTAGCTAGTTAACTGGTTAGCTACTGGGGGTTCTTGAGTGTGTACTAAAATTAAAAATAATAGCGATTCCGTATCACATTGGGTGAGGCAGGTTTCCGGAAGGTATAAACAAGTTAAAAATCAAAAAGAGATAGAAAGTAAATATGGATCCAGTGAGTGTTTGGGACGCGGCGATTCAGACGGTTAGCAGGCCTGTGCTAACAAGCTAACAGTTTGTAGGCCCGGGCTAAACAAGGTAGCAGTTAGCGGACCGGAGCTGGACAAGCTAGCAGTTAGCAGGCCGAATTAGCAAGCAGGGAGATAGCGAGGGCTAGAGAGTTAGCCTTTGGGGAACGTCGCGATGGGGTGAGTCTGTTTATTGCTCTTCATGCGGTGACATCGATAGACCGGTCGTGGGCCCGGGTATTGTAGCCCAGGAGTATGCTACGGTGGTAGCACAGGTGCGCTGGCCGGGCTAGCTTCAAGCTAAGTGGGTGGAAACGCTAGCCAGGAGTAATCATCCGAGGTTGCGGTTTAGCTAGATAGCTAGTTTTGAAGATCCAGCTGAGAAATGTTCCGGTTGCGGTGGGAATCCGGGGATGAATCCGGGGATGAAAAATAAATAGGTCCGTTATGCTCTGGTTAGAGTCGCGTTGTTCGAACTGGCGAGAGCTTTCCGAGCTAAAGGTTAGCTGATGACCGGTTAGCTGAAGACCGCTAGCACAGCTGGTGGTTAGCTGGCTAGCTTCAGTTGAGGGGTTCCGGTTCCGAAGTAAATATAAATACTTTAGGAAAATAGCTACATTGGGTGAGGCGGGTTGCAGGAGAGTATTGGAAGCTTAGGTTTAGCTAAATGTTTTTAAAGAGATATGCTTAGAAAAGTATGTAAAAAAAACGAAAAAGAAACGATATATACAAGGGACACGACACGACAGGACGACTTACTGCTACGCCATCTTGGATGACCCAAACAACGTAAAAAAACAAACAAAATAGCACAATTGATTATGGGCATGAAAAACGTCTGCCATCCTCTTCGGCGCCATTTTATCATGCATCTTTAAGGGGGTATGACTACTGCCCACATTGAGACATCACTATTTCAGAACACGGATCAGAGCCAATATAAGAGGGCTGGCTGGGGTCATAGAGGTTCGAATAAGCCACCTCCTAATAAAGAAGATAGATTAAAGCTTATTGACTGAGCTCTGCTGAGAAGGCTGGGGGCTGTAAGATCACCTGTGGTGACAGTGTTAACCCTCCTCTTTCATTCCCTCGGCATGCTAATAAGGGTTACGGTGGTACCTGCAGAGCTGGAGCCCACTCCCTGGTCCTCCTCTCCTCCCTCATCCCTCACTTCCTGCTTTATCTCCCTCGTCCTCGCAGTCTCCAGGCGACCCCGGACCTGGGCGATAAGGCGGGAGAACTCACTGTTATGCTGCTTCCCTGCAAGACAGAAGAGAAGGAGGGGTGAGAAACCAGGACAGGCACAAAGAGTACAGACATGCACATACACAGTCTCACACCCAGGCAGACATATCCTGTTTCTGAACATTGCATAGCCGGAGACCTGCATTTCGATTCCATTTAACACTCAAAGAAAACCCCACATCCAAACACATAGAGAAACAAGTGTGGTTTAAGTCAGATAAATCAACGCACCTATCATACAAACTCCATCCTACGTATTTTCTTGTTACAGTGAATTCGGAAAGTAGCCTTATTCTAAAATGAATTAAATTTTAAAAAATTATTCGTCAATATACACACAATAACCCATAATGACAAAGCGAAAACAGGTTTTAGGACATTTTTGCAAATTTATTAATAATAAAAAACAGAAATAGCTCATTTACATAAGTATTCAGACCCTTTGATATGAGACTCAAAATTAAGCTGAGGTGCATCCTGTTTCCATTGATCATCCTTGAGATGTTTCCACAACTTGGGTAGTAAATTCAATCGATTGGAAATCATTTGGAAAAGCACACACTTATCTATATAAGGTCCCACAGTTCACAGTGCATGTCAGAACAAAACCAAGCCTTGAGGTCAAAGGAATCGTCTGTAGAGCTCCGAGACAGGATTGTGTCGAGGCACAGATCTGGGGAAGGTACCAACAAATGTCTGCAGCACTTAGATGAAAGAAGAGCTGGCCTAGAGCTGGCCACCCGGCCAAACTGAGCAATCAGGACAGAAGGGCCTTGGTCAGGGAGGGGACCAAGAACCCAATGGTCACTCTGACAGAGCTCCAGAGTTCCTCTGTGGAGATGGGAGAACATCCAGAAGGACAACCATCTCTGCAGCACTCCACCAATCAGGCCTTTATGGTAGAGTAGCCAGACGGAAGCCATTCCAGAGCCCGGACTTGAGCCCGATTGAACATCTCTTGGAGAGATCAGAAAATAGCACTGAAGCGAAGCTCCCATCCAACCTGACAGAGCTTGAGAGGATCTGCAGAGATGAATGGTAGAAACTCCCCAAATACAGGTGTGCCAAGCTTGTAGCGTCATACCCAGGAAGACCCAAGGCTGTAACCGCTGCCAAAGGTACTTCAACAAAGCACTGGGTAAAGGGTCTGAATACTTATGTAAATGTGATATCAGTTTTACATTTTTAATACATTTGCAAACATTTCTAAAAACCTGTTTTTGCTTTGCCATTATGAGGTATTGTGTGTAGATTGATGAGGGGGAAAAATGATTTAATACATTTTAGAATAAGGCTGTAATGTAACAAAATGTGGAAAAAGTCAACGGGTCTGAATACTTTCCGAATGCACTGTATATCATAACTAGAGACATGCACTCTGGAAGAGAGACAATGTTAATGTAAGGTCCTGGTGGGAGTTAGAATATAGGGGCCCTCTCTGTGTACATTGTTCAGAACAGCCCAATATCCAGTTGCAGTGAAGGGGAAGGACAGTGTGTCATGGGAGGAGGTTTTTGTTTTGAATAGCAAAAGACAAAGACACTCAGGGTTTTACTAATATGATATTTCAACTGACGAGGGAGAACTCCATAAAAAGGCCTCTCCGAGAGCTTATCAGCCTACGCAGAGTCGGTCAAATGATAACTCAAATCAAATCACAAGTTCGTTCTGGTGAAATAAACTTAGCAAAACACTGGCCGATTTAGGCAGACAAAGCTAATGGATGAAGTTTGCAGAAGGGATTCAAGTAGAGGGCCAAAACAGATGGGTTCAGTTCAGCAGAACAAAAACATAAAATATGGGAGGGGGGGTAAAATAATAACATAACTGAGAACAAACTCCAGAGAATGTAAAACCAAGAGTATGGAATCGCAATTTCAGGGTTGTTATAGCGAAACAATGGATCTGAGAGAAACAAAAAGCACAAAATATTTATGCTCAGACCTCATACCTGGTTCCAGATTGAACTGAAAGGACAGTGTTTCATTCCTGTGCATATTAAACTCCTCATAGCATACGTGTCCTGTCAATACAACATAGGACCAAAGTAGTCCAGATCACACAGAGAACACACGCACCAGGACAGAATTGCATTACAACCGCCTGTGTAGTTAAGTGATTTCAACATGAGATTCCTTTCCTCTGCTGTGCCTGTTATAGCCATGTTCTGCAGGACATTGTGTTCTCTCAGCTAGAGCACAGCTAACCTCCACTCTGGAGTCTGACTATATGACTAAAGCATATGGGTAGTAGTGATGGGGACAAAATTTATACAGTTACATGTCGGGATATTATTTTTAAATAGGTACCCAATTTGTTTTCAGCACTTTTATTTCCATGACTGATAAGTTTTCTCATGGCTCTCGTCCCTCTGCAGCAGACATAAGGTGAGCAATATGTTTGGATCATGGAATCGCAATAAATATAGATTGTGAGGACCGTGATAATATCGTATCGTGAGGTCCTTGGCAATTCCTAGCCCTACGGGATAGATCCTCTGGAATCTGCTCAATATATTCTCATTCTGATCACTTTCACATCTTGTACTGTAAACCAGTATTTAAAATCACTCATAAATCCCCATGAGACAAGACCAGACATCAGAGTTCTCCCATTGTAAAACATTGTGTACAGATATTCAGCTTCTGTATTTATTACAAAATACTTTTTTTTATTACTCAGATTAGGCCTACAAGACCAGTGGCTGAATCAGACTATTATTCTGAGGACTGTTTCTGACGTGGCTATGACAGGTTTACACCTTGAAGAGTCTTGAGTGAGACCACTGAATGAAGGTCAAAGATCTTAAGTTTTATTGGAAGGTCACTGTGATCTGATGGCATGTAATATTAGGATATCTTTGGAGGAACGAAAACAGACTTCAGTATATTACACCACCCAGTTAGAGCAGCATTCAGAAAGGTGAATACACACAATTCATGGGTTCATTATGGGTTCATTGTGTCATGACTGTCCATGAGAATCCAAATAGGTCAGATCAGGTTTGCAATAAATAACTTCACTCAGACAACCTCTCACCTGCAGAGGGGGGAGAAGAGAACTGGTGGGGATTAACCACTCACGTCCTGTTGTAAATCAAGAAGATTCTGGTCTCCCTCTCCAATATTCATCAAAGGAATGTACTTTGTTTCAAGATATTTTTTTTCCAGCTGAAACTGGAGAGATCCGGCGAACAAAGGCATTTCACATAAATAGATTCATGATTTCTTACTCCAAGCAGGCGGCAGTTCATGGGCAAAGTATGTGACTACTGTAAGAGAGAGTAGTTTCTAAATGTTCCAACGTTAAGTGTCTCTGTACCTCTCTCTTTCTCCATCACTTTTGTAACAAGCAGCCATAATGTTGTCAGTCTGCTAGGGACCTGTTTTAAACGTAGTAAGTGTGTATTTTTTATCCTGTGTTACCATTAATTAGCTAGTAAATAAATATTAAACCAATGTGTGTTGTACTGAATCATAAGTAAGGCTCAGGTTTTAGCAGATGCAAGGTTACAACTGTTCAGAATGATGATATGATACAAGGTTATGATTAATAAGTTGACTGTTTATAGATATGATAGGTAAAGACCTTTTAGAGTTTAATTCGGGAGATGGTAACTCTTTAAAGAACCGCTCGCGTGGTGCCCCAGATCCTAATGAGTTAAATGATTCATGATTAATTTAATCTAGTAACAATGAACTTCTCTAGGGTAGGTGGCAGCATTTGGAATTTTGGATGAAAAGCATGCCCAAATTAAACTGCCTTCTACTTAGTAGATTTGGATAGAAAACACTCTAAAGTTTCCAAAACTGTTAAAATAATGTCTGAGTATAATAGAACTAATTTGGCAGGTGAAAACCTAAGAAATATCATTTCAGGAAGTTGAATTTTTTTGTTTGTTGTAGTTTTCTATTCAATGCCATTACAGTATCCATTGACTTAAGACTCAAATTGCAGTTCCTATGCATTCCACTAGATGTCAACAGTTTTTAGAAATTGTTTCAGGCTTGTATTCTGAAAAATGAGGGAGTAACAGCAGTCTGAATGAGTGGACCCTGCCGTGTCACAGAGCTCTTTCATGCGTGCGACCGAGAGAGTGCCTTTCTTGTTTACCTTTTATATTGACAACTTTATTGTCCGGTTGAAATATTATCGATTTTTTAGGCTAAAAACAACCTGAGGATTGAATATAAACATCGTTTGACATGTTTCTATGAACTTTACGGATACAATTTGGATTTTTTTGTCTGCCTGTTGTGACTGCATTTGAGCCTGTGGTTTACTGAAGAAAACACGCAAACAAAATGGTTTTCACATATAAAGAGAGACTTTATCAAACAAAAGGAACATTTGTTAAATAAATGAATGTCTTCTGAGTGCAAACATATGAAGATCATCAAAGGTAAGTGATTCATTTTATCTCTATTTCTGACTTGCGTAACTCTTCTACTTGGCTGGTTACTGTTTGTAATGATTTGTCTGCTGGTTTATGTTCTCAAATAATTGTAAGGTATGCTTTCACCGTAAAGCACTTTTTAAATCTGACACCGTGGTTGGATTCACAAGAAGTTAATCTTTAAACCTATGTAAAATAGTTGTATCTTTTCTGAATTGTTATGAGTATTTCTGTATTTGAATTTGGCGCTCTACAAATCTCACCTGATGTTGGCCAGCGTACCACACATGCTAGCGTCCCACATACCCTAGAGAGGTTAAACATAGTTAGTTGATTAGATAAATAACAGTCCTCAGATTCATTCTAAAGTGACTAGTCCTCAGATTAATTCTTGCCCGTGACTAATCTCGTTTTGGCTAGAGCTTTTCTTCTATTTACATGTCAATACAATACCTGCTCATAGCTATTTGTTGGGTTTGAAATCAAGACATGCTATATTTAATTCTGAAATTCATATTAGTCTTTATGAAGCAAATTATAGTTTAACTGAATTAACTTCCATCACTTGTTTGTTTCGTAGACAGGGACATTCCATGTACAGAGTGAAGTCTAATGCATGCAATGCCTGCTTTCAAAGTTTTGTGGTTAAAAAAAAATTGTTTCATATGCAGCCCCAGAACAACAAAGCACTTTTTGGGATTTTCAAGTCTAAGCTGTAATGAAGAAATTACAGTTGCATGGACAAATACTGATCATTATCAAACCAGTAATTCACATCTAAACGAGCTGAAGACCTGGTATCTGTTCCAACTTCTATCTGTGTGACATCCTGTCAGCATCTGTTGAAGTCCCATACTGCTGCCTTGCTTGCTCCTGTAGCCTAACTGACTCAAAGTGGAGTACATCCTTCTCAGTAGCAGGATGACTTTCTCCATGAAATGCCATGTTTGATGTGGATCCAATCACACAGTCACCTCGTTCTTATTGGCAACCCGTTAAGTATATCACACAGGGACCACCACTCTGTGCATGACGTGTGCAAATGTCACCATCCGCAACTGATAAAATGTCACAACGACCTGCCTCCAAACATGGGTTCAGCTGCACACAGAGAAAGAGAGAAAAAGGGAGCAGAGAAGAAAGAAGAGAAAATCATCATCTCCTTTCTCTGGCCTTATCGTCTCAGGCTTTGATCCAGCTCAGGTGAGCAGCTTTCACGAACAATATCAAAACAGATGTCCTTAAGGGTGAAACTTCCTTTTTACTACTTGATGGCTAGATGGCAAATAGTTGTTAACATGAAACGATGGGTGTTTAATACTGTGCATGCATGGAGGCAGACGAGAGGCCTAAATGTTAATTGCAATAAGCCCAAAATAAATGAGGGGTTTAATCTTTTTGAGGGGAAATCGCAGCATCTGGAAATCAGAAGGACAGAAAGAGAAGGTATGTAAGAACTGACAGAAAAAGGCAACAGATTTTTTCTAATACTGTATTAAACGTTTTGGTCTCTAATCTTAACATTTCAAGATGAAGTTCAATAAGAGAGGTAAAATTGCCTTAAAGTTTTTATGTTTTCTTTTGGGGTAGGTTAAGGCCACCAAAATAGAATCTTTTTTTTTTTTTTTTTTTTACCTTTATTTAACCAGGCAAGTCAGTTAAGAACAAATTCTTATTTTCAATGACGGCCTGGGAACAGTGGGTTAACTGCCTGTTCAGGGGCAGAACGACAGATTTGTACCTTGTCAGCTCGGGGGTTTGAACTCACAACCTTCCGGTTACTAGTCCAACACTCTAACCACTAGGCTACCCTGCCGCCCCATTGTTCCGTTATAAAATGTCGTCAACTGTCAGCAATTGCCTGGGCACAAATAAATGGCTTATTATGAATCACAGATGTTTGATGGAATGAGAAACATGTGCAGAGGAAAGTGGTGGTAACCTGGTTTCTTATCTAGCTATTCTTCTGTTGGGCGTAGGCTGGATCCTGAAGCCAGCTGTCCTGGCAGAGGGTCAGGGTAATAATTAGGTAGATATGATGCTATACACTGTATACAGTGGGGTCCACAATGATTGAAACCATTGATAAAGATGAGCAAAAAGGACTGAATAAAATAGATTATTCAAGTACTGAGCTACGGGTAACTGCCAAAATAAAGAAAACACTTGAATTAATGAGGGATACAAAGTATACTGAAAGAAAATGCTTCCACACAGGTGTGGTTCCTGAGTTAATTAAGCAATGTATAAAAATGCCCAGTTGACCATTATTTTGATTGCCATGCCTAGAAGAACAAATCTCCTTGACTTTGAAAGATGGATCTCAAAGGAGCATAGGGGGTTCAAAGTGTGTGTGCGCGCCAGCCAGTCACCAGATCTCAACTCAATGAAACACTTATGGGAGATACTGAAGAGGCGCCGAGACAGCGTTTTCCACCACCATCAACAAAACCCCAAAATATGGAATTTCTCGTGGAAGAATGGTGTCGCATCCCTCCAAGCGTTCCAGACACTTGTAGACTTTCTGTCAAAGCGCATTGAAGCATACAATATACATTTGACCTTAAGAAAGGCCTCAGGACCAGTGGAAGCAAAATAGCCCCATAACATCAACAATCCACCAACATGGAGTCATTTGTGAACATTTCTTTGAGCATACAATACAGGTCAGTATTTGAATAATTAATGTTATATACAGTCGTTTTTGTTCATCTTTATTAAGGGTGTCAATCATTTGGGACCCCACTGGGATGCTGGCCCATGTTGACGCAAATGATTCCCAAAGTTGTGTAAAGTTGGCTGGATGTCCTTTGGGTGGTGGACCATAGGAAACTGTTGAGCGTGAAAAACCCATCAGCGTTGCTGTTCTTGCCACAAACCATAACCCATTCAAAAGCACTTAAAACTTGTGTCTTGCCCATTCACCGTCAATGGCACACATACAAAATCCATGTCTCAGTTGACTCGAGGCTTAAAAATCCTTCTTTAACCTGTCTCCTTCCCCTTCATTTACACTGATAGAAGTGGATTTAACAATTAACATCAATAAGGAATGATAGTTTTCATCTGGATTCACCTGGATTCCTGGATTCACCTGGATTCGTCTGTCATGGAAAGAGCAGGTGTCCTGAATGTTTTGTATACTCGGTGTATATGAACAACAGTAAGATTTGATACACATTGATATATTATCGTTTTTGTTAGTCATACTGCACAATTCCTTGTTTTTGTAATTTTGAAGTTCCTGTATTCCGTTTATGCACGCCCAAGGATTTACTGCGAAAGAATACGATGCGATTATCTGAGAACAAAGCCCCATAAAAAAAACTATTTCAACCAGCAAAGGCGTAACATCACAAATTGCAATAAAATAAATAATTGACCTTTGACGATCTTCCTCTGTTTGCAATCCCAATGCTCATTGTTACACAATGAATGGTCATTTGTTTGATAAAATCCATTTTTATAGCCTAACACGAAACATTTTGTGAACCGCTTGTGTAGTGAATTCTGTCTCATTCCATTTTCGATGACACATTCGATGTAAATACACACACATTTTCCAGTCATGTTTGGTTTCATTGCAATCAACTGGTTGTTTGTAACACAACCAAACCTGATGGGTCATTTCGCGGGACATATTGACTGAAAGAAACCGATTTGAAGACAACAAGTAATGCCATCATTTTGCACCAACGATATGACCGCTGTTTCCTTGATTGACTGTATTTTAACCCAATGACCATTGATCGTCTTGAAATCTAGCTGGGTAGATAGCCAATGAGCGGAAGTAAACGGCAATATTTAATGTTTATGTGTTGGAAGACCAACTCATGTAGTAAACTCCGGCGTAAAGAGGGTCATTCGTCATTGAAGATTCATACCGGAAGGAGCCACGCATGTTACACAGAGCATTGTTTTGGTAAAGCGCATCTTCAGCTGTTTATATATCAGTCAGTATGGCGACTAAGTCAGGGAAAGCTACATCTAAGTCTAGATATACAGATGTACACACAATTTTTGTTGCCCAGAAACAGCCCCAAAACATCCCTGCTCTAGAGGAGATCTGCATGGAGGAATGGGCCAAAATACCAGCAACAGTGTGTGAAAACCTTGTGAAGACTTACAGAAAACAATTGACCTCTGTCATTGCCAACAAAGGGTATATAACAAAGTATTGAGATAAACTTTTGTTATTGACCAAATACTTATTTTCCACCATAATTTGCAAATAAATTCATAAAAAATCCTACAATGTGAATTTCTGGATTTTTTTCTTCTAATTTTGTCTGTCATAGTTGAAGTGTACCTATGATGAAAATTACAGGCCTCTCTCATCTTTTTAAGTGGGAGAACTTGCACAATTGGTGGCTGACTAAATACTTTTTTGCCCCACTGTATATCTGGTTATTATACCTGTTGATACAGGGCTCATATGTGAAACTATTCTAACTGAACATTTTCTTTCACAGTGACACTGACTCCGAATGGGAGCCCCCAGTGCCAAGGTGTCCATCCCCCACTGAAGCTGGTTCATCCAGCTCCTGCCACAAGTGGTGTTCATCTGCCAAATTTATTTCTGCAGGCATGGATGTGCCTCAGGACCAAAAGGGCACAGCATGGAGGTGTCTCTGTGTTCTTTGCAAAATAAAGTCCCCAATCACCTGCACCACATGCTTGGTGACCCTCTGCTTTACAGCAGAAATAGACTGCTATGGCACCTGGCATCAGCAGCACAATATTGTGTAAAGGACTGAGGGTCTTCCAAAAAATTTAAAGTTTTATTTTGTAAATGTATATATATTTTTTTCATGTTTTTTTCTCCATTTTTTTTTGGGGGGGGGGGGGGGGGGTGTGGTGGTGTTAGAATACCATTTTGGTATTTTGTATATAGTTATTCCATTCAAAATGTATAACTTCACCAATTTGGCCACTTGGGTACATTTGGGCTACTTGTGTGGGACACCTGGGTGACTTCATGATAAATGTCATGTAGCACACTCATTTTGAAAGTTATCCTTCTGAACCTTTGCACAAGTACTGTTGCCCTCTTATGTTTTTCAGAATATGCATATCCTTGGTCCTGGGCCTGAGCTACAGGCAGTTAGACTTGGGTATGTCTTCAGGCGGAAATTGAAAAAATTAGGGGGGAAGCTATAAGAGGTTAAGCTCTGCCAGCCCAACAACATCCAGTGAAGCACCAAACGCAATCTTCTGTACTGAGAGCTGTCAAAACACAGTAAACACGAAATGTCTTTCTACACCCATTACCTTCAAGACCTGAACGATGTTCATCGTATTGTGAGAGGATCAGCTGTTGCTTAAAAAAATAGATTTAAGCTGTACATATTGAGTTACATCAACAACTACTAGAGTGAGTATTCACAACTAGCTAGCTGCAAGCTCCATCTCTGCTTGACTAATATTTGCAATGTATCTCGCTAGCTATACTTTACATCATATTCTTGTTTAAGACTTCCCATTTGTTATTGGGTCAGTTCCCCTTGATTTTGACATTGTCATATTTTCTAAAATGATAAGTTGTTTTATTTGTATTTCTCAGTTTCCGTCCAGGCTCCTGTGACAAGAGATTAGCGTGAGGGCAACTTGTTACAGATCAATGAGGAAATCCGAGAAGCAACACAGTTTGAGAGTAGGATGAATGAATATAGCAAGCACAAGCTTTACTGCTCTGGTTGTTATAAACAAGTTCCTGGGGATTCATAAAAGTGTCTAAAAATAATGGCATGGTGAGGATACTTGGAAATTGATTAGCTAGATAGTGTTGCCAGCATAGTACACTTCAACAGTCATATTGTAAATAATTCATTAAAAGTGTGAATTTAGGTTATGCTCCCCTGAAGCTATACAGAACAAAAATAGAAACGCAAAATGTAAAGTGTTGGCCCCATGTTTTGTGAGCTGAAAAAAAAATCCCAGAAATGTTCCATATGCACAAATAGCTTATTTCTCTCAAATGTTGTGCACAAATATGTTTCCATCCCTATTAGTGAACATTTCTCCTTTGCCATTATAATCCATCCACCTGACAGGTGTCGCATATAAAGAAGCTGATTAAACAGCATGATCATTACACAAGTGCACCTTGTGCTGGGGACAATAGGCCACTCTAAAATGCGTAGTTTTGTCACAAACACAATGGCACAGATGTCTCAACTTTGAGAGAGAGTGCAATTGGCTTGCTGGCTGCAGAAATGTTCACCAGAGCTGTTGCCAGAGAATTGAATGTTCATTTCTCTACCATAAGCCGCCTCCAACGTCGTTTTACAGAATTCCAACCGGACTAAATAACGCAGACCATGTGTAACTGCGCTAGGACCTCTACATCCGGCTACTTCACCTGGGGAATCATCGGAGACAAGCCACCCGTACAGCTGATGAAACTAAGGAGTATTTTTGTCTGTAATAAAGCCCTTTTGTGGGGAAAAACTCATTCTGATTGGCTGCGCCCCTGCCCAGTCATGAGAAATCCGTAGATTAGGGCCTAATGAATGTATTTTAATTGACTGATTTCATTATATGAACTGTAACTCAGTAAAATCTTGAAATTGTTGCACGTTGCATTTATATTTTTGCTCAATATATTTTTTTCTTTGAATTGCCAGTCTTTCTAATATTCTTGGTTTGTTGACCTACATTTGAACAGCACTGTTAATAATTGTTGTTTTATTATTGAATTATTTTCACAGACTGTGTTAAAGGACTCACTCCCTGTCATCCTGGCCCACTGCTGTTGCTCCTGTGTTGCTGGGACTACTATGTGCAACCTCACAGTTGCACTGCTCTACCAGACAGAACACTACTGTCAACTTGGGATTGGTGTGGTTCCCTCTGTCCATAGTTGCACTGAGAGTGAGCAGAGGTGGCACATGCAAAGAACAATGGTAAGGCTCTGTGTGAATGTTTATTGAAGGCTAATATGAATAATATAAATGAGTGATATGGATGTGATGATGTAGGTGCCCCTTGGTATTCCTAGGGTGTGAAGCCAGGCCCTGTTAGGATGATGGTCCTGCCAGCAAGACCCAAAGAGGAGACTGGCAGAGGGAGTGAGGTAAAATGTTTAGCATTCATCATAATCTGAGCTAATTTTTGACAACCGCTTTAAATTTGTAGCCAATATGCCTTGATTAAAATAGCCACAGTACATCAGATTATGCCAATCCTGAAACAATCCCTAGTGGTTCCTAACTCTAGACATTTGTGTAGATCCAAAAGGGATAGGTAAAAGCAGCCAATCAATCCAACTCAAATTGTATTTGTCACATGAACCAAATACAACAGGTGTAGTAGACCTCACAGTGAAACGCTTATTTACAAGCCCTTAACACTTATTTTTCTTACAACTGCATTGTTGGTTAAGTAAAAAATGGATAAGTAAGTAACAAATAATTAAAGAGCAGCTCCGGTACCACTTGCCGTGTGGTAGCAGAGAGAACAGTCTATGACTAAGGTGGCTGGAGTCGAACAGTTTTTAGAGCCTTCCTCTGACACTGCCTGGTAGAGGTCCTGGATGGCAAAAAGCTTGGCCCCAGTGATGTAATTGGCCATACACACTACCCTCTGTAGTGCCTTGCAGTCGGAGGCCGAGCAGTTGCCATACCAGGCAGTGATGCTCTCGATGGTGCAGCTGTATAATCTTTTGAGGTTCTGAGGACCCATGCCAAATATTTTCAGTCTCCTGAGGGGAATAGGCTTTGTCGTGCCCTCTTCACAACTGTCTTTTTGTGTTTAGACCATGATAGTTTGTTGGTGATGTGGACACCAAGGAACTTGAAGCTCTCAGCCTTCTCCACTAGAACCCAGTTGATGAGAATGGGGGCGTGCTTTGTCCTCTTTTTCCTGTAGTCCACAATCATCTCCTTTGTTTTGATCCATTCAATGTGAACGGTGGAGTTATTAGCAAAAAACAAAAAGGCATGCACACTGTTAAATCTCATAATTCACTGCTTTATTGCCATCTTACCTAAACTGTGACAACCCTCCCACTGTCTGCCGAATTATTTCTCTTTGCTCTTGTTTTCCTTAATAGGATGTCGGTTTGGCGGAGCTGGGAGAGTCGTCAGCAAAATGGGACACACCCGGGCTCGGTGTGCACGCCCAATTTTTCAGTTTTTGATTTGTTAAAAAAGTTTGAAATATCCAATAAATGTCGTTCCACTTCACGATTGTGTCCCACTTGTTGATTCTTCACAAAAAAATACAGTTTTATATCTTTCTGTTTGAAGCCTGAAATGTGGCAAAAGGTCGCAAAGTTCAAGGGGGCCGAATACTTTCGCAAGGCACTGTATATAGTGTGTGCTTACCACATGGCCTCACATGTGAATCCTTAAAGAGATGGGTGGGTTTAAGGCTTAAGAGGCTGAGAAAGATGAGCAATGGGTATAGACAAAGAAGAGCTCTCCAGTTGGTGTACCAAAACATTCAAGGGCCATTTTCTCAAAAGTGGGGTTCAAAATATATCAACTTTCAAAGGAGAATTACTTTCCCATTGTTCCTCAACTGCAGTGTATAATATACTATTTTCTAGCACTGAGTCTACTTTTTTTCCAACAAAAAACCCCCCCACAATTTCCAGGTTTGATACATAAGACCGAATCAAGGCGGTTGGTTTCAGGGATGTGATTGAATTATTATTATTTGAATCAGCTGTGTAGTGCTAGGGGGAAGAAAAAAAAACATGGGGCCCCAGGACAGAGTTTGGAAAACCCTGGTGTAAGGCACGGCATGGGCTTTGTCCCGCTAATGAAGCTGAAGCACTGTTTGCTTTCTAAACAACTGAAACAGCAATTTCCTGCAATGTAGCATGAAATGTGACACAGGAACCATGACAAGACATTTAAAATAAATCTTGTTTTATTAATAGGAATAGAGAAACAAGACAGGGCCACTTCCTAAATATTTGGGAGAGGAGAGGGGAGAGTCCAACTGGCCTCATCTCGCAATAACCATTGCAACCAGGTTCTTCGGCACCTGTAAGCGCTACCTCAGGAATTCACATGAGCTGTTAAGGACTGCAGCAACAACGGCAATTTTGCAGGAGCAAGTAAGTAATATGGTGCAGGGATTTCTCTGCAATTTTAACCCATTAACCCCCTAAGCATTTCAAACCCCTACGTTATATACACACACACACACATTTAATGGACTTGTATATTTTTTTGAATAATATAATCTTTGAGAACTTACAATCACCAAAATAAAAGTGAGACACTCCGGGAGAATTGAAAATTACCAAAACAATAAATTCAGCAGTATTCATTTTGTTATTATGTTTGAGCAAAATAACACAGCATTATCCATGGCAAACTGCATAGAATTCCAGGAAACTACCTTAAAAACTGCAACATTCTCACATCTACATGGCAAAATTAGAAGAAAATTAGCTTTAAAACTGAAAAAAAAAAAATGGATCAGCTCCATGGAGAAATTTGCTGAATTGCAGGAAATTGGCTTAAAATGTTCTCTACAGAGCCAAGATGGGGGCACTGTCGGCCGATCGCATTCATTGCCACACCCACCACCTAAGCCCCCTTTTGACCCAGAAAAAAACATGTGGTGTTCCCTTAAACATGGACAGTCTCCTGCAACCAGCTCAATTTGAAGCAATTCTTGACTTCGGTCCTTCAGTTGTGATGTGAACATTTGTGTCATGAATACTTTACTCATACTGGTGGCAACAACATTGACTGATGCTGTAACACTCCCTAATCTTTGTGCGCTATTGTCTACAAGGGGGAAATAGAACACAGGTTTTTGAATTCAGATTTTTTTTATTAGGCCTCTGAATTAACAGGACAAAAAGTAATTTACTAAATTACTCCCATCGTTTTTAGTCACTAGGGGTCTGATAAGGAAAAGCAAAATAAATGATTTCTAAAGCTACCATAACCAGAACGGAACTGTGAAGCTTGAACACACTTTCATACACAGAACATCAAAAGTCAGTTCACCTGCTCATCGCTAGTCTGAGTACCAGTCTCTTTAGCCAACATTCCACTCCTCGTCATTGCTAAATAACATACCCAGATCAGCTCATCGCAGCATGCTGGCATAATATCACCCATTTCATATTTTGTGTCTGTTAGTTTAGCAACTAACTTCCAATAGTTTAAAAAAGTATTTACTACTTGCTGTTCAACAGGTTTATGAATCCAAGCTGAATATAATACATTTGGTTATGAACAAAACATTTGTCTGCTGGGCTTGATAACGTTAAGTACACAGAGCCAACTAAGCAAACGTTACCTCCGTTCAGGCGATAGATGAACTGTCATTCCAAATAAAATAGACTAAATATTTAATCTAACAGACTATACAAAAACAGAGAAAGAAACCATTTGTGAATTGGGGAAAACATTTACGTTAAAGCCTTAACCTGTTAGAGCTCTAGGGGCGCTATTTCATTTTTGGATAAAAAACGTTCCCGTTTTAAGCGTGATATTTTGTCACGAAAAGATGCTCGACTATGCATATTCTTGACAGTTTTGGAAAGAAAACACTGAAGTTTCAGAATCTGCAAAGATTTTGTCTGTAAGTGCCCCAGAACTCATTCTACAGGCGAAACCAAGATGATGCATCACCCAGGAATTAGCAGAATTTCTGAAGCTCTGTTTTCCATTCTCTCCTTATATGGCTGTGATTGCGCAACGAATGAGCCTACACTTTCTGTCGTTCGCCCAAGGTCTTAGCAGCATTGTGACGTATTTGTAGGCATATCATTGGAAGATTGACCATAAGAGACTACATTTTCCAAGTGTCCGCCTGGTGTCCTGCGTCGAATTCGGTGCGCAATTGCCAGCTGCTTCCACTTTACCATTTGATTCAGGGGAGAAAGCATGTGTCCAAGAACGATGTATCAATGAAGAGATATGTGAAAAACACCTTGATGATTGATTCTAAACAACGTTTGCCATGTTTTCAGTCGATATTATGGAGTTAATTTGGAAAAAAGTTTGCGTTTTGAGGACTGAATTTATGGATTTTTTTTGGTAGCCAAATGTGATGTATAAAACGGAGCTATTTCTAATACACAAGGAATCTTTTTGGAAAAACTGAGCATCTGCTATCTAACTGAGAGTATCCTCATTGAAAACATCAGAAGTTCTTCAAAGGTAAATGATTTTATTTGAAGGCTTTTATGTTTTTGTTAATGTTGCGTGCTGGATGCTAACGCTAATGCTAACGCTAAATGCTAACGCGAAATGCTAACTCTAGCTAGCTACTTTTACACAAATTATTGTTTTCCTATGGTTGAGAAGCATATTTTGAAAATCTGAGATGACAGTGTTGTTTACAAAAGGCTAAGCTTGAGAGATGGCATATTTATTTCATTTCATTTGCGATTTTCATAAATAGTTAACGTTGTGTTATGCTAATGAGCTTGCTGATAGATTTACACAATCCTGGATACAGGGGTTTTTTCATAGCTAAACGTGACGCAGAAAACGGAGCGATTTGTCCTAAACAAATAATCTTTCAGGAAAAACTGAACATTTGCTATCTGAGAGTCTCCTCATTGAAAACATCTGAAGTTCTTCAAAGGTAAATGATTTTTTTGAATGCTTTTCTGTTTTTTTGTGTAAATGTTGCCAGCTGAATGCTAATGCTAAATGCTACGTTAGCCATCAATACTGTTACACAAATGCTTGTTTTGCAATGGTTGAGAAGCATATTTTGAAAATCTGAGATGACAGTGTTGTTAACAAAAGGCTAAGCTTGAGAGCTAGCATATTTATTTCATTTCATTTGCGATTTTCATGAACAGTTAACGTTGCGTTATGGTAATGAGCTTGAGTCTGTATTCACGAACCCGGATCCGGGATGGGGAGATCAGAAAGGTTAATCTACACACAATACCCCATAATAACAAAGCAAAAACTGGTTTGAGAAATTTTAGCAAATGAATAAAACACAAAATATTGAAATATCCCATTTACTAAGTATTCAGACGGTCTATTCAAGACTTTGTTGAAGCACCTTTGGCAGCGATTACACGTTCAAGTCTACTTGACACTACAAACTTGGCACACCTGTATTTTGGGAGTTTCTCCCATTCTTCTCTGCAAATCCTCAAGCTCTGTCAGGTCGAATGGGGAGAGTTGCTGAACAGCTATTTTCAGGTCTCTCCAGAGATGTTCGATCTGTTTCAAATCTGGGCTCTGGCTGGGCCACTCAAGGACATTCAGAGGCTTGTCCCAAAGCCACTCCTGCGCCGTCTTGGCTGTGAGCTTAGGGTCGTTGTCCTGTTGGAAGGTGAACCTTAGGACCACAGACCGGGGCTAAGCGCTGGAGCAGGTTTTCATCAAGGATCTCTCTGTACTTTACTCCGTTTATCTTTCCCTCGATCCTGACTCGTCTCCCAGTCCCTACCCACTGAAAAACATCCCCACAGCATGACGCTGACACCACCATGCTTCAGCGTAAGGATTGTATTGGCCAGATGAGCGGTACCTGGTTTCCTCCAGACGTGACACTTGGCATTCAGGTCAAAGAGTACAATATTGGTTTCATCAGCCCAGAGAATGTTGCTTCTCAGCGTCAGAGTTCTTTAGGTGACTTTTGGCAAACTCCAAGCGGGCTGTCATGTGCCTTTTACTGAGGAGTGGCTTCCGTCTGGCGACTCTACCAAAAAGGCCTGATTGGTATAGTGCTGCAGAGATGGTTGTCCTTCTGGAAGGTTCTCCCATCTCCACAGAGGAACTCCAAAGCTCTGTTAGTGACCATCGGGTTCTTGGTCACCTCCTTGACCAAGGCCCTTCTCCCCCAATTCCTCAGTTTGGCCGGGCAGCCAACTCTAGGAAGTCTTGGTGGCTCCAAAATTCTTCCATTTAAGAATGATGGAGACCACTGTGTTCTGGGGTACCTTCAACGCTGCAGAAATGTTTTGGTCCCCAGAACTGTGCCTCGACACAATCCTGTCTCGGAGCTCTACGGACAATTTATTTGACCTCATGGCTTGGCTTTTGTTCTGACATGCACTGTCAACTGTGGGACCTTATACAGACAGGTGTGTGCATTTCCAAATAAATTCAAATTTACCACAGGTGGACTCCAATAAAGTTGTAGAAACATCAAGCATGATCAATGGAAACAGGATGCACCGGAGCTCAAATTCAGCATACCACCCTGCATACCACTGCTGGCTTGCTTCTGAAGCTAAGCAGGGTTGGTCCTGGTCAGTCCCTGGATGGGAGACCAGAAGCTGCTGGAAGTGGTGTTGGCGGGCCAGTAGGAGGCACTCTTTCCTCTGGTCTAAAAAATATCCCAATGCCCCAGGGCAGTGATTGGGGACACTGCCCTGTGTAGGGTGCCGTCTTTCGGATGGGATGTTAAATTGATCGAGGATGATTAATTTAGCAATTCCCAAATGGAGGAATATTTTTTGAACGGAGAAGACATCGTTTTGGACTGGTAAGATCTTCTCATGCTAATGCAGTTGTTTGAAATGAATAATATAAAATATTATTTGTAAAATGAAATAGCCTATTGGAGGCTGTTGAGGGGAGGGCAGGCCCACAATAATGGCCAAAGTGAAATGGAGACAGTAGACTAAGTTGACTGTGCCTTTAAATGCAACTCAGCATTCTTTGTCCTCCAAACACGACGAGTTGAGTTTTTACCAAAAAGTTATATTTTGGTTTCATCTGACCATATGCCATTCTCCCAATCTTCTTCTGGATCATCCAAATGCTCTCTAGCAAACTTCAGACGGTCCTAAACATGTACTGGCTTAAGCAGGGGGACACGTCTGGCACTGCAGGATTTGAGTCCCTGGCGGCGTAGTGTGCTACTGATGGTAGGCTTTGTTACTTTGGTCCCAGCTCTCTGCAGGTCATTCACTAGGTCCCCCCGTGTGGTTCTGGGATTTTTGCTCACCGTTCTTGTGATAATTTTGACCCCACGGGGTGAGATCTTGCGTGGTCTTCCATTTCCTAATAATTGCTCCCACAGTTGATTTCTTCAAACCAAGCTGCTTACCTATTGCAGATTCAGTCTTCCCAGCCTGGTGCAGGTCTACAATTTTGTTTCTGGTGTCCTTTGACAGCTCTTTGGTCTTGGCCATAGTGGAGTTTGGAGTGTGACTGTTTGAGGTTGTGGACAGGTGTCTTTTATACTGATAAGTTCAAACAGGTGCCATTAATACAGGCAACGATCAAATGTGCCAAATAAATTGACATTTTGGATATATATCAACAGAATTAATCAAACAAAATGAACATTTGTGATGTTTATAGGACATATTGGAGTGCCAACAAAATAAGCTTGTCAAAGGTAAGGCATGAATTATATTTTTATTTCTGTGTTGTGTCGCGCCTGCAGGGTTGAAATATGCTTTTCTCTCTTTGTTTACGGAGGTGCTATCCTCACATAATAGCATCGTTTGCTTTCGCCGAAAACCTTTTTTGAAATCTGACATGGATTCACAACAAGTGTAGCTTTTATTTGGTATCTTAAATGTGTGATTACATGAAAGTTTTATTGTTATAGTAATTTATTTTCAATTTCGCGCTCTGCATTTTCACTGGCTTTTGGCCAGGTGTGACGCGTCTCACATATCCCAGAGAGGTTAAGGACTGTGGAGACAAACTAATTTCAGTGTACCCCTGTAGAGGCCCCGGGCTGAGAGATTATTAGATTATAACCATAGCCTGAGATTATTACCATAGCCTGAGATTATTACCATAGCCTGCCAAGGGCAAAAAAATATTTTTTAAATACAGTTGAAGTCGGAAGTTAACATACACTTAGGTTGGAGTCATTAAAACGAGTTTATAAACCACTCCACAAAATTCTTGTTAACTATAGTTTTGGCAAGTCGGTTAGGACATCTACTTTGTGCATGACAAGTAATTTTTCAACAATTGTTTACAGACAGATTATTTCACTTATAATTCACTGTATCACAATTCCAGTGGGTCAGAGGTTTACATACACTAAGTTGACTGTGCCTTTAAACAGCTTGGAAAATAACAGAAAAATTACATTATGGCTTTACAAGCTTCTGATAGGATAATTGACATCATTTGAATTGGAGGTGAATTGGAGGTGTACCTGTGGATGTATTTCAAGGCCTACCTCCCAAACTCAGCGCCTCCTTGCTTGAAATCATGGAATAATTAAAAGAAATCAGCCAAGACCTCAGAAAATAAATGTAGACCTCCACAAGTCTGCTTCATCCTTGGGAGCAATTTCCAAATGCCTGAAGGTACCATGCACATCTGTACAAACAATAGTATGCAAGTATAAACACCATGGGACCACGCAGCCAACATACCGCTCAGGAAGGAGACGTGTTCTTTCTCCTAGAGATGAACGTACTTTGGTGCGAAAAGTGCAAATCAATCCCAGAACAACAGCAAAGGACCTTGTGAAGATGCTGAAGGAAACCAGTACAGAAGTATCTATATCCACAGTAAAAACAAGTCCTATATCGACATAATCTAAAATGCCGCTCAGCAAGGAAAAAGCCACTGCTCCAAAACCGCCATAAAAAAGCCAGACTATGGTTTGCAACTGCACATGGGGTCAAATATGGTACTTTTTGGAGAAACGTCCTCTGGTCTGATGAAACAAAAATGGAACTGTTTGGCCATAATGACCATCGTTATGTTTGGAGGAAAAAGGGGGAGGCTTGCAAGCCAAAGAACATCATCCCAACCGTGAAGCACGGGGGTGGCAGCATCATGTTGTGGGGTTGCTTTGCTGCAGGAGGGACTGATGCACTTCACAAAATAGATGGCATCATGAGGATGGAAAATTGTGGATATATTGAAGCAACATCTCAAGACATCAGTCAGGAACTTAAAGATTAGTCGCAAATGGGTTTTCCAAATGGACAATGACCCCAAGCATATTTCCAAAGTTGTGGCAAAATGGCTTAAGGACAACAAAGTCAAGGTATTGGAGTGGCCATCACAAAGCCCTGACCTCAATCCCATAGAAAATTTGTGGGCAGAACTGAAAAAGCGTGCGCGAGCAAGGCCTACAAACCTGATTCAGTTACACCAGCTCTGTCAGGAGGAATGGGCCAAAATTCACCCAACTTATTGTGGGAAGATTGTGGAAGGCTACCCAAAATGTTTGACCCAAGTTAAACTCTTTAATGGCATTGCTACCAAATACTAATTGAGTGTATGTAAACTTCTGACCCACTGGGAATGTGATGAAATAAAAGCTGAAATAAATTATTCTCTCTACTATTATTCTGACATTTCACATTCTTAAAATAAAGTGGTGATCCTAACTGACCTAAGACAGGAAATGTTTACTTGGATTAAATGTTAGGAATTGTGAAAACTGAGGTTAAATGTATTTATTTATTTTTATTTCACCTTTATTTAACCTCTCTAGGGTATGTGGGACACAAGCGTCCCATCCGGCCAACATCCAGTAAGATTGCAGAACGCCAAATTCAAATACAGAAATATTCATTACAAAAATTCAGAAAACAAAACATATTTTACATAGGTTTAAAGATTAACTTCTTGGGAATCCAACCACGGTGTCAGATTTCAAAAATGCTTTACGGCGAAAGCATACCTTACGATTATTTGAGAACATAGCCCAGTTGACAAAATTATTACAAACAGTAACCAGCCAAGCAGAAGCGTTACAAAACTCAGGAATAGAGATACAATTAATCCCTTACCTTTAATGATCTTCATATGGTTGCACTAAGAAGACATTAATTTACTCAATAAATGTTCCTTTTGTTCGATAAAGTCTCTTATATCCAAAAACCTCAGTTTTGATCACGCGTTTTCTTCAGTAATCCACAGGCTTAAAACGCAGTCAAACAGGCAGACAAAGAAATCCAAATTGTAACAATAAAGTTCATAGAAACATGCCAAACGATGTTTATATTCAAATCTCAGGATGTTTTTAGCCTAAATGATCTATAATATTTCAACCGGACAATAACCCGAGTAGCAGGCCGTTTAATTTGGGCATGCTTTTCATTCAAAATTCTGAATGCTGCCCCCTACACTAGAGAAGTTAACCAGGTAGGCAAGTTGAGAACAAGTTCTCATTTACAATTGAGACCTGGCCAAGATAAAGCAAAGCAGTTCGACACATAGAACAACACAGTTACACATGGAGTAAAACAAACATACAGTCAATAATACAGTAGAAAAATAAGTCTATATACAATCTGAGCAAATGAGGTGAGATAAGGGAGGTAAAGACAAAACAAGGCCATGGTGGCAAAGTAAATACAATATAGCAAGTAAAACACTGGAATGGTAGATTTGCAGTGGACAAATGTGAAAAGTAGGAGGTAGAAATAATGGGGTGCAAAGGAGCAAAATAAATAAATAAATAAATAAATACAGTAGGGGATGAGGTAGTTTGGACAAATTTAAAGATGGGCTATATACAGGTGCAGTAATCTGTGAGCTGCTCTGACAGCTGGTGCTTAAAGCTTGTGAGGGAGATAAGTGTTTCCAGTTTCAGAGATTTTTGTAGTTCGTTCCAGTCATTGGCAGCAGAGAACTGGAAGGAGAGGCGGCCAAAGAAAGAATTGGTTTTGGGCGTGACCAGAGAGATATACCTGCTGGAGCGCGTGCTACAGGTGGGTGCTTTTATGGTGACCAGCGAGCTGAGATAAGGGGGGACTTTACCTAGCAGGGTCTTGTAGATGACCTGGAGCCAGTGGGTTTGGCGACGAGTATGAAGCGAGGACCAGCCAACGAGAGCGTACAGGTCGCAGTCGTGGGTTGTATATGGGGCTTTAGTCACAAAACGGATGGCACTGTGATAGACTGCATCCAATGTATTGAGTACGGTATTGGAGGCTATTTTGTAAATGACATCGCCGAAGTCGAGGATTGGTAGGATGGTCAGTTGGCAGCATGAGTGAAGGAAGCTTTGCTGCGAAATAGGAAGCCAATTCTAGATTACATTTTGGATTGGAGATGTTTGATGTGAGTCTGGAAGGAAAGTTTACAGTCTAACCAGACACCTAGGAATTTGTAGTTGTCCACGTATTCTAAGTCAGAGCCATCCAGAGTAGTGATGTTGGACAGGCGGGCAGGTGCAGGTTGCGATCGGTTGAAGAGCATGTATTTAGTTTTACTTGTATTTAAGAGCAGTTGGAGAACACGGAAGGAGATTTGTATGGCATTGAAGCTTGTCTGGAGGGTTGTTAACACAGTGTCCAAAGGGACAGAAGTATACAGTATAGTGTTGTCTGCGTAGAGGTGGATCAGAACCTCACCAGCAGCAAGAGCGACATCATTGATGTATACAGAGAGTCGGCCCAAGAATTTAACCCTGGGGCACCCCCATAGAGACTGCCAGAGGCCCGGACAACAGGCCCTCCGATTTGACACACTGAACTCTATCAGAGAAGTAGTTGGTGAACCAGGCGAGGAAATCATTTGAGAAACCAAGGCTATCTAGTCTGCCGAAGAGGATGTGGTGATTGACAGAGTCGAAAGCCTTGGCCAGGTCGATAAATACAGCTGCACAGTACTGTTCCTTATCGATGGCGGTTAAGCTGTCGTTTAGGACCTTGAGCGTGGCTGAGGTGCACCCATGACCAGCTCTGAAACCAGATTGCATAGCGAAGAAGGTGCAGTGTGATTCGAAATGATCGGTAATCTGTTTGTTGAATTGGCTTTCGAAGACCTTAGAAAGACAGGGTAGGATAGATATACAGTGCCTTGCGAAAGTATTCGGCCCCCTTGAACTTTGCGACCTTTTGCCACATTTCAGGCTTCAAACATAAAGATATAAAACTGTATTTTTTTGTGAAGAATTAACAACAAGTGGGACACAATCATGAAGTGGAACGGCATTTATTGGATATTTCAAACTTTTTTAACAAATCAAAAACTGAAAAATTGGGCGTGCAAAATTATTCAGCCCCTTTACTTTCAGTGCAACAAACTCTCTCCAGAAGTTCAGTGAGGATCTCTGAATGATCCAATGTTGACCTAAATGACTAATGATGATAAATACAATCCACCTGTGTGTAATCAAGTCTCCGTATAAATGCACCTGCACTGTGATAGTCTCAGAGGTCTTTTATTTTATTTATTTTTTTATTTTACCTTTATTTAACCAGGCAAGTCAGTTAAGAACAAATTCTTATTTTCAATGACGGCCTGGGAACAGTGGGTTAACTGCCTGTTCAGGGGCAGAACGACAGATTTGTACCTTGTCAGCTCGGGGGTTTGAACTCACAACCTTCCGGTTACTAGTCCAACGCTCTAACCACTAGGCTACCCTGCCGCCCCAAGAGCGCAGAGAGCATCATGAAGAACAAGGAACACACCAGGCAGGTCCGAGATACTGTTGTGAAGAAGTTTAAAGCCGGATTTGGATACAAAAAGATTTCCCAAGCTTTAAACATCCCAAGGAGCACTGTGCAAGCGATAATATTGAAATGGAAGGAGTATCAGACCACTGCAAATCTACCAAGACCTGGCCGTCCCTCTAAACTTTCAGCTCATACAAGGAGAAGACTGATCAGAGATGCAGCCAAGAGGCTCATGATCACTCTGGATGAACTGCAGAGATCTACAGCTGAGGTGGGAGACTCTGTCCATAGGACAACAATCAGTCGTATATTGCACAAATCTGGCCTTTATGGAAGAGTGGCAAG
Source organism: Oncorhynchus mykiss (assembly GCF_057628025.1). NCBI lineage: Eukaryota > Metazoa > Chordata > Actinopteri > Salmoniformes > Salmonidae > Oncorhynchus > Oncorhynchus mykiss. Next base: position 56,111,584 of record NC_143028.1, read on the forward strand.
AAGAAAGCCATTTCTTAAAGATATCCATAAAAAGTGTCGTTTAAAGTTTGCCACAAGCCACCTGGCAGACACACCAAACATGTGGAAGAAGGTGCTCTGGTCAGATGAAACCAAAATTGAACTTTTTGGCAACAATGCAAAACGTTATGTTTGGCGTAAAAGCAACACAGCTGAACACACCATCCCCACTGTCAAACATGGTGGTGGCAGCATCATGGTTTGGGCCTGCTTTTCTTCAGCAGGGACAGGGAATATGGTTAAAATTGATGGGAAGATGGATGGAGCCAAATACAGGACCATTCTGGAAGAAAACCCGATGGAGTCTGCAAAAGACCTGAGACTGGGACGGAGATTTGTCTTCCAACAAGACAATGATCCAAAACATAAAGCAAAATCTACAATGGAATGGTTCAAAAATAAACATATCCAGGTGTTAGAATGGCCAAGTCAAAGTCCAGACCTGAATCCAATTGAGAATCTGTGGAAAGAACTGAAAACTGCTGTTCACAAATGCTCTCCATCCAACCTCACTGAGCTCGAGCTGTTTTGCAAGGAGGAATGGGAAAAAAATTCAGTCTCTCGATGTGCAAAACTGATAGAGGCATACCCCAAGCAACTTACAGCTGTAATCGCAGCAAAAGGTGGCGCTACAAAGTATTAACTTAAGGGGGCTGAATAACTTTGCACGCCCAATTTTTCAGTTTTTGATTTGTTAAAAAAAGTTTGAAATATCCAATAAATGTCGTTCCACTTCATGATTGTGTCCCACTTGTTGTTGATTCTTCACAAAAAAATACAGTTTTATATCTTTATGTTTGAAGCCTGAAATGTGGCAAAAGGTCGCAAAGTTCAAGGGGGCCGAATACTTTCGCAAGGCACTGTATATAGTCTGTAGCAGTCTGGGTCAAGAGTGCCCCCCCCCCCCCCCCATTGAAGAGGGGGATGACCACAGCTTCTTTCCAATCTTTGGGAACCTCAGACGACACGAAAGAGAGGTTGAACAGGCTAGTAATAGGGCTATTTGGCTAAGTTGTATGTAAACTTGTTTGCTAAGTTGTATGTAAACTTCTGACTTCAACTGTGTGTAATATATATATATATATATATAAAATAAATAATAAAAGCTGAAGTTCAGAGAAAAAAAAAACTGGTCTCCATTGATAGAGTTCTGCTTGGCATTGTTTTAGGGTCCTGCTCGCAACCTTGCTGTTCAATGATACAACAATAGTACACTGATGGAGGGACATTCATTGAGTGTGCCCATCTTGTTCACACGTTTGGAAGAGAGAGCGAGACTGCTACCACATACCGCATGTGGCCAGCACTCTGTGTTTGTGCGTGTGTGTTGCCATATCCCTGGTGTCTGCCCATTCACTGATCTAACAGCCAGAGGAGTGAGTCATCGCAGGGCCGGGCGAGCCTGCTCTGGTCTGATTAATCAAACCGTTTTCATTTAAGCCAGTTATTTATAATACACCCTTTCATGAGTCAGATCAATATTTAAATCTCCATATTTATCAAAGTTAGCACCACCAAGCTATTTCTAGTTCCACCCACCTTTTATCTTCCTCTGGCTATCACAGCCACTTAACCTTGCAAAGTTCCATACGGTTCCCTTACAAACTCTCGCTCTGTCTGTCTGTCTGCCCAAGAGGCAAGGCAAACACAATCTGTCTCAGAATCTTCTGCATAAATTAAGTCCCACTGGGTAAAGGCTATTACAGGTCAGAATTATTCACCAAAGAGACACTGAAACACCCCAGTAAACCTAAGCGTTTCCCTCCTCTTCATGGTGTAATGTCTGCTGCTGTGAGAGTCCCTGATGCTTAATCACTTCATCACAGTTATCTCAGAATATACAGCCACACAGCCACCAGGGGAGCTTATGGTCTTCCTGGCAATTCTCTCCGCTGAAGTGGGTCCTTAGCCATACGAGGGCATTGAGCAGGCTCGATGGTGCACCCCTGTTGCACTCCCACTGTATTGATATGTTCTGTGTATGTGACAAAGCCACTCCTCTTATCTCTGGTTCTGGCCTGATTCACTTCAGAGCTCTCAGAGGAAGATGACTTCTCCTAAACTGGTACAAGGACTAAAGTGAGTGAGTGCACCACTCAAGTGGACTGGAATGACTAAGCGTTCTGAAATAATAAAACGCAACGCAGTGTTTAAGTATCTTTTTTTAAATTGAACCTTTATTTAACTAGGCAAGTCAGTTAAGAACAAATCATTCTTGACAATGATGGGGAACAGTGCCTTGTTCAGAGGCAGAACGACAGATTTATTTTACCTTGTCAGCTCGGGGATTCGATCCAGCAACCTTTCGGTTACTGGCCCAATGCTCTAACCACGAGGCTACCTGCCGCGCCGATACAGTATCTAAGGGCCAGCCCACATGAAAAAAATACTACAGTCTAAAAAAACTGTAGCTTTACTATATTTACAGTGCATTCGGAAACTATTCAGAACCCTTCACTTTTTCCACATTTTGTAACATTACAGCCAAATTGATTGAATAATTGTTTTCTAAATCAAATCTACACACAATACCCAATAATAACAAAACTAAAAAAGGTTGACATTTTTGCAAATTAAAAAAACGTATTTACATAAGTATTCAGACTCGGAATTGAGCTCAGGTGCATCCTGTTTCCATTGCTCAACCTTGAGATGTTTCTACAACTTGGAGTCCACCTGTGGTAAATTATATTGATTGTATTTGGAAAGGCACACACCTGTCTATATAAGGTCCCACAGTTGACAGTGCATGTCAGAGCAAAAACAAAGTTAATTGTCCGTAGATGCTGCTGGGGAAGGGTACCGAAAAAATTCTGCAGCATTGAAGGTCCCCAAAACACAGTGGCCTCCATTATTCTTAAATGGAATACGTTTGGAATCAGCAAGACTCTAGAGCTGGCCGCCCGGCCAAACTGAGCAATCGGGGGAGACCAAGAACCCGATGGTCACTCTGACAGAGCTCCTCTGTGGAGATTGTCATTGATTATTACATAATGAAATCGGCTGTTAATGGCATGTTTATTGCTGTTCATTATATTTCTGTGCCTCTTTTTAGGTAAACCATATACAAAGCCAACCAAGTCTTGATTCAAGACAAATCACATGTCAACAACTGTCAATCATTCCCTGCCATGTATCATCTCCATTACCTGAATCTATAAAGACTCTTAAACTGAACAGCACCTCTGCTTCCGGCTGATCTTTAACTTAAGTCTCACAGTAGATGGGCATCACCATAACCTTCCACTAATCCTCAATCAGTTACAGTCTTGTAACTGCAAGAAACACATTTTGGTCACTGTTTCCCGAGCGACCCTTATTAGGGAAGGACATGCAGGAAATGTAAAAAAGCACCCTTTGGTCATGTCCAGGGGAGAGCTTTGTACCTGGAAGCGCCTTTCTACCTGGAAGGTCCTTTGTGTGGATAGGCTATAGGGCATTGTTGCTGTTGGTTTAGTTCTGTGAGCAACCATTTTGTGACCATGCTGTCTTTAAGAACTGTTTGGGGTGGTCAATTGTTCTGAATGGTATGTGTTAAGTTTGACCATCAGTGAGTTTAATCATGTGTTACAAAATTCAAGATGTTCATTATGTAAAGTTTTTTTTGGAGGCATTGCCCGTTTCAGGTCCAGGCAGTTTGTTGGCTGCGCCCACCAATAAGGTGACTGTCTTTAAGTAAAGCCATTTGTATTTCTAAAATATCTGTTCATGTAAATGCAGTGGTTACCTGTTATTTTCTACCATCAGAAGTACAGTATTGTTTGTCATCGTTTTTAGTCTAGTGGAAGTAACTGATCTAAATCATTTTGGTGTGCGCATGTTAATGTGTTATTTGTCTGTCAAACAAGCAAGCCTAAGCTTTAATACACTTTGCTTGCTTGATCGATCGAAAGATAAATAGGAAGTTTGGACACACCTACTCATTCCAGGGTTTTTCTTTATTTTTACTGTGGAATAATAGTGAAGATATCAAAAACTGAAACACTACATGTAGTAACCAAAAAAAGTATCAAATCAAAATATATTTATATTTGAGATTCTTCAAAGTAGTCACCCTTTGCCTTGATGACAGCTTTGCGCCCCTGCCCCAGTGGCCGGTGGACCAAACAGTTAATTTTATGCACTGCAAGGGATACTACAGTGGGGAGTATGGTATACTACAGTATACTACAAAATTATATAGTAAGCACTACATGATCAAGGGGGGAACATCAGAGGAAAATTCCTGGCATGAGCTCCCCAGGGACATCACGTTCAAATGAAAAAAGCATCGACAAATCTAGCAGCTAACAGTCTAAAGTAAGCACTACGTGGTAGAGGGATACTACAGTGTTTAGTATAGTATTCTACACAGTACACTGCAACATTCTAAAGTAAGCACTACATAATCAAGAGCTACTACAGTGCGTGGAGCATTGTTTGTTTGACATGCGGGGGATTTTTTGTGTCGGTAAAATGTATTCTGCGAGAAATGGCAGTGGAAACGCTTTAATGCGCAAATATTCATATAATAACCATCATATCGAATTAAACTTGGATTTATGCAATGATATGGTGTGTGATCCTTCCACTATGACTTGGGAAACCATGCAATTTCTTAGGCTACAGATTAAATAACTAATGAACTTCACAGGGTGGTGAAAGAGTACATTGATCTTGATGATCCATTCCAATAAATATCGAGGGTCTGATTCTGGTGACATGATGATCAATGCTTGACTGCCGTTTGACAAATAAAATATTCTAGCTCCATAATAATCTCATGTAGACTAGCCTACCCACACAGCCTACCTGCTGTGCTGTTAGCTAGATCAGGCACATTTGCTATTTAAACGCAACAGTTTGTGACAAAACTATTGGTAGAGTTGAAAATGCGATGGAAACACACCGAACTTTATCTTTTTAATTCGGAACATGAAAACTTATGCGAATAATAACATTTCGATCCGTAACAAATCCGTTTGGTGAAAACACCACTGGTGGGAAAATGTGCATATTTTCTTTATGCAGATTTTAGAATATTAGCATTAAAATCTGTCACAAATTGGATAACAACCTAGCTACTGACAACAGCTCAATGGAGGAAGCGTACCAGTCAGACATGACTTACTGTAAGTTGAATGCATCTCGTCGATTTGCCCCAGACTTAGGTTCTTAGAGAAGACCATAGCCTGCAACACAATTGGACAACAAAAAGACCATGTAAAGTGATCATTTTAACTTCAAGAACACACTAGACCAGGTTGTTTACAAGAGACAACACCTTTTATTGGACATAGTGCCATGTTGGGAACAACAGAAACTATCCGGTGGTCCTGTGGCGCTAGTCAGTGATGCCTTGATCCTGTTTTGGTACGTACACATTTGGTTTTCCCCTGCAGTTGGTTCCTGGCCTTCTCGTTGGCCTCCACTTCTTTGGCGATGTCTTTGGCTATTGAAAGAGGATGAAGAGAGACCTTTATGACCCTCTGGATCACAGACATGGCTTGTTTATGTGAACTGTTGTTTTTACCACATTAAGGTATATGACCCAGAGACCACTACTGAGGAAATGAAGCATCCTCAGAGATGCACATGAACTATCAAGTGGTTACATTTTTATGGGTGATTTGTACACACACGTCTCCTGGCCATTTCATGTTGATTAGTCTGAGCAGGTGCTGTTGGATTAGAGAACCTGTCCGCCGAGGTCAAATATATAAAGTATTGTGTTGTTAACAGCCTTTATCCTCTGACATGCCCAACTACTGACTGGATAGTACAAGCCAAGCGCTAGGTCTAGGTGGACATGCCATTATACACCTAGCATGATCATGTATCAAGGTCACTCACTGACATTCTTAGAGCATGTACAAGTACTGTAATAAACACCCTCAAGATATCACAGAAGCATAGCAAAAGGCAAGGCAAGAAAAAAATACTTGCTAGAGCTGAAATGATTTAAGTCTTGATAAGAGTAGACTCAAATGATGTGCTAGGCTCAAAGCAGGCCTTGGTGTTTCATTCAAACGCTGCTTCCCATCAGAGATGTCTATTCTGTTGTGCTGAACCTCTGACCGTTCCATGCAGAGGCAGGTTCTGTGTCATCATGGAGAAATACTAACTCAGAGAGGACTTGGCAGGGCTGTGACATGGTCTGCAGTGCTCTCCGCAAACACAGCCGTCAGTGGGCCTGGCTCTGTACACCACACTGGGATGCTGTAAATTACCTCCGCTACACGCACACGCACACAAATTGGAACTAGCAGGTGTGATTTCACATTTTTCTTGTAAAGGTTCATCAAACGTGAATGATAGCTTGGAGTCAATAATGGCCAAAACAGTTATACAACAATGGCTTTGAATTGAGGAAAGTATGTTTATGGTGGTTAGAAGACTGCTTTGACATTTAAAAGCAGATTTGTACCATCAGTCAAGGTTGACTCCCTGTCATCGTAATTTTTCACACAGTGACAATGGCACTCTTACCTGATTTCGGTTCGAGGGCGTCGCACTGGGCATTGTAGAAGTGTACAAAGTCCTGGTGCCTCCTGACCAGCTGGTCTCTGGTGCCCTGGGCAGAGAGGTGGCACTCCTTCAGCCTCTTCTTCAGCTCCTGCATGGACAGCAGTGTGTATACCAGCTTCCTCATCGGCTTCCTCTTGGCACCTAGGGAGCTGTGCCATATGAAGCCATAGAGAAGATCAGTTTACAACTTGTTATAACATGGTCATTAGACTATTATTCAGTCCATGATGAACTACAGTGAGGAAGTTATTGTTATTGCAGCACTCAGACATGGCCCAATAACAGTCCATCATAGGCAGGGCACCACAGAAGAAGACAACATGAATTTAATGTCCATAGTTAACCTTCCAATCCATAAACTAGTGACCCACAGTGTTTGTCATTTTACCCTGATGAAGACAGCTTGTCTGTCAAAACAACAGTTATTCAATTCTAGCATCTGAGCTCCAAGAGTGTGAGGCTCTTCTTTTCTTTTTTATGGTCAACCTAAGGCCTGATATGCAGGGCGGAGCGAGGCTCTGTAATTAAATGATATTGGAGGCCGGGAGTCACTCCGCTACCACTTGTAAGAACAGACACATATTTGGAGCCAGACATCTTGGCAGCAGTGTACGGTATAAAGCTCTTCGCTATCGCTTACCCAGTGGCGTAAAGTACTTAAGTAAAAATACTTCAAAGTACTACTTAAGTTGTTTTTTGGGGTATCTGTACATTATTTATATTTTGACAACTTTTAGTCCATTACATTCCTAAAGAAAATAATGTACGTTTTACTCCATACATTTTCCCTGACATCCAAAAGTACAGGTTACATTTCAAATGGTTAGCAGGACAGGAAAATGGACCAGCTCACACTTATCAAGAGAACATCCCTGGTAATCCTTACTACCTCTGATCTGGCAGAAACCCTAAACACAAATGCTGATTTTGTAAATGATGTCTGAGTGTCGGAGTGTGACCCTGGCTATCCGTAAATAAAATAAAAAAAATACAATTGTGCCGTCTGGTTTGCGTAATATAAGGAATGAGAAATTAATTATAGTTTTACTTTGATATTTAAGTATTTTTGCAATTACATTTACTTTTGATACTTAGTAAAATTATTTGGTTTGAAATATACTTAAGTAAGATTTTACTGGGTGACTTTCACTTTTACTCAAGTTTGACAATTGGGTTTTTCCACTACTGCGCTGACCACCCACGTAAGGCTAATAAATATATTTGGGTTTTATCTGGGCTTTCCAAGTAATTCTGTTTCAGTTCTGTTGTTGTTCCCTTCTCTGCTTTTCAGATAGAAAGTCCATAAGGAGGATTCAGGACAGGACAAGGTTCTGACCACATGGCATCTCTTCATCACCAAGACGCAATGCCTGTATTTATATGAGTACAGTAGCATTGAAAACTCCTCACCAGCTCCTATTCAGAGCTGTGTGGCAGGTCAAATGTGTTGAAGAGTATAGGAATTTGTGCAATCCATCACTCTGACATCAAGGTCACGAATCAAGGGTTCCGTGCCGTCATGTACACTTCACCAGTTTGATGGAGAATCAAATGGCTCAGGCCTATATTTATCCTACTGTGGAACCTTCCATTAGATTTCTACAGAAATAAACATTTCCAAGTTGACTTCAAATTTGAAGGTAGAGTAGACAGTACTTTCAGCAGAGGAAGGGATATTACATCTCCCCAAACATAAATCTAAACAAAATATACAACTCAGAGACATGTCAAAATAAATAAAAACATAAGTCACATACCTGACCTAGTGCTAGCTTTACATCAAGGTTAATAGAACATTCTTGGGGAATTCTAAGGGACACTTTTTTGAAGTTTCAGCTTAGTTTGGACGTCAGTGTCAAGGAAGCCTAAAATAAGTAGAAACGTCAAAAAAGTTAACTCTTGAACCCCTGTGAGATGTGTGTTCAATGGTACCTCCTAAGGCTCTCCTTCTTTTCCCCTTGGGTCAGACAGCTGTCCAGGTGCTTGTTGATGAACTGTTCAAGGATGCCCACAGAACACACAGGACACTCCACTGCAAAACACACAGCAGGATTTATAGACAAACACACACATAGAAAAGGAGAGACAAGTGTGAAAAGGCCACATTTCCATGCAGCATTGAAATCATCCATCATTTTTAAGGGATTCTCCAGTACTTCTGTATGCTTTTTAGCCAGTAGTTCTGAAGGTAGTGCTCAACACCCAAAAGTGGTCCCTGGTTACTACATCACATATGTGCAGATACAGTACCAGCCAAAAGTTTGGACACCTACTCATTCCTGGGTTTCTCTTGATTTTTACTGTTTTCTACATTGTGAAATAACACATATGGAATCATGAAGTAACCAAAAAAAAGTGTTAAACCAAAACATATTTTATATTTGAGATACTTTAAAGTAGCCACCCTTTGCCTTGATGACAGCTTTACACACTATTGGCATTCTCTCAACCAGCTTCATGAGGTAGTCACCTGGAATGCATTTAAATTAACAGGTGTGTTGTTGTTCAAAGTTAATTTGTGGAATTTATTTCCTTCTTAATGCGTTTGAGTAGATCAGTTGTGTTGTGACAAGGTAGGGGTGGTATACAGAAGAAGGGCCTATTTGGTAAAAGACCAAGTCCATATTATGACAAGAACAGCTCAAATAAGAGAAATGACAGTCCATTATTACTTTAAAACATGAAGTTCAGTCAATACAGAACATTTCAAAAACTTTTAAAGTATCTTCAAGTGCAGTCACAAAAACCATCAAGCGATATGATGAAACTGGCTCTCATGAGGACCGCCACAGGAAAGGAAGACCCAGAGTTACCTCTGCTACAGAGGATAAGTTCATTAGAGTTACCAGCCTCAGATTGCAGCCCAAATAAAATGCTTCACAGAGTTTAAGTAACAGACACATCTCAACATCAACTGTTCACAGGAGCCTTCATGATAGAATTGCTGCAAAGAAACCACGACTAAAGGACACCAATAAGATTAAAAAACTTGCTTGGGCCAATAAACACAAGAAATGGACATTAGACTGGTGGACATCTGTCCTTTGGTCTAATGAGTTCAAATTTGAGATTTTTGGTTCCAACACACATTGTATTTCTGAGCCGATGAGTAGGTGAACGGATGATTTCCGCATGTGTGGTTCCCACTGTTAAGCATGGAGGAGGCGTGATGGTGTGTCGGTGCTTTGCTGGTGACACTGTCGGTGATTTATTTAGAATTCAAGGCACACTTAACCAGCACGGCTACCACAGCATTCTGCAGTGAAACGCCATCCCATCTGGATTGCGCTTAGTGGGACTATCATTTGTTTTTCAACAGGACAATGACCGAAAACACCTCCAGGCTGTATAAGGGCTATTTGACCAAGAAGGAGAGTAATGGAGTGCTGCATCAGATGACCTGGCCTACAATCACCCAAATGTCTTCACTATTATTCTACAATGTAGAAAATAGTAAATATAAAGAAAAACCCTTGAATGAGTAGGTGTGTCCAAACTTTTGACTGGGACTGTATGTGTATCATGTCATTGCTCTCTCACTCTGCTGTGTGTGTGCATCTTGCTAGCTGTCACTCAGAAGGTGAGTGGCTGAAGCTCATTGACTAGAACTCAAATTGCTAGGGGGCTGTCCCACATGGGGGAAAATGTAAGAAAAATAGAGCAGCACAGCTTCCAGAAAAACAGTCGCTTTCAATCTAGGGACTTTGTGGCTAATTGAGGTAAAACAGTAATTCTGCTCATAGATTATGCATGTATGAACTACACATCCAGCTCAAACTGGGAGGTTTAAGAAATACTTAGTAGTCACCAAAAGGTCCTGAGCATGTCTTTAATGGACAATAATCTTCTATGCAACTAGTATGAAAAACAGTACAACCAACATTGCTTTCTCTATGGAGGGCATTTCCATTTTAAGCATAGGCCCATACTGTATCCATTAGAAACACTGTTTTGGCAGCCAAGTCTCTCATATTCAAAATGTTCCAATGGAAAATAGAATTAGTGTCTTCACACACACACGCACAGAGAAGAAGAATTCCTGGAGACAGTCAGTCAGCAGGCAGGCCTTACCTTTAACTAGAGGCTTCAGGTCCTGTGATGAGGACTGTGAATCAGCCAGGGACGCCAGCCCTGTCATGGAGAAGTCAATCTTCTCCATCTTTACAGACACCAGCACCTGGGGCGGTATGTCCTCAATGGGCTCCTCCTTCACAGAGACCTGATGATCAGGGTCTACTTGCACAGTCTGTGTAGGACGGGGGCCCTCCTTCACAGTTTGGCTACGTAGAGGAGTGCCAGACAGTCTCTTTCTGCATGGAATAGGTTGCTGTGCTGGCGTGGCCTCTGTAGTGAGAGAAGTTGTGGAGGTGGTGGGCCCCTTTCGGAAAAAGTGATTGAAGATGGAGGCCTCCTTCTTGGGGCCCGTTGTCTGTCTAGGTTTTTTACACTTGACAGATGAGGCCGGGGCCTTCCGGGATATTGGAGGCGAGTCAAAATTAGCATTTGACAACTGCTGTCTGAGATAAGAACATCAGAGCTTTAGTGTAAATAAATAGTCAATCAGTCACAGCAGAGGAACAAGAGGACAAAGCTGACAAATCCTCCAGCTCTAAGTAGTCTGATAAAATTAATTCACAATTTCACACAAATATGTACAACAACCAAAAATCACACAGTGAAACAAACACTCACTAAAATGGCTAAACAAAAACAGTTGCATCTATTGAGGTGCAGGATTTCTTGGAGGTCTTGTGGCCCATTGGAAAGAGTAATGTGAGCCCCTTGACAGAAACTGCACATGTCCAATTATCTTGCACTTCCCTGCGAGCAAAAAAGACTGGGCCAGTTGGCCACAATCTTGGAAATGTGGAGAGCAAACAAATACAGCTGGTGCCTGGTAGCTGCAGAGCCATTACTGGGCCATAAAGTGGAATCAATGAGGTGTGCAATGCTCTGCTTTCCATATTGAAACCATTTTATGTCTTCGCTCTGGGCATTAGAGCAGGTCACAACACACTCCTGCACACAGGGCAGCCAGCACCCTCACAGCACAGCCAGCACCCTCACGGCACACACTATGCGGAGCAGAAAAAGCCACAAATCCCCCACCAGGACTGCTCACAGTACCTTACCCCTTAGTTAAATATAATAGGGTTAGAGCCTTGGGCCAGTAACTAGTTCAAATCGCCAAGCCAACGAGATAAAATAAAGTTTGCAATCTTGCCGTGAGCAAGGCACTTAACCCTAATTGCTCCCAGGTCGCAGTCAATAATGGCTGACCCCACTCTCCGGCATGGGATCAGGGGGAGTGGGATATGCAAAAGAATGAATGTCCATTTCACCACACACTGTCCAGGTTATAAGCACCCCTATTTGGCTTCAATCCAGAGACTACAGTGTGTGAGATAACCAGCAGGGTCAAGGACACATTTAGACACCTTTCAGAAGCAGGGGAAAGCATATATTAACAATAAGCAGCAGTAGACTGGCCGTACAGACAATGCACAGACCAAATCAAAGACTGAATAAATTGAAGTAGGGAAGTGTTGAAACATAGCCTTTATAGTACCAAAGAAGGTCAAGTTGTTTACATCCTTTAGACATGACTGTGTCATGGTGGTTAAATAACTGCTTGCTAACGTGTTATTTTAAATGGGCGGTATCTTACATTTCTTTGAAGAATTCCAACATTTAGGCCTAGGCTAATGCAATAGTTTAATAGAGGCTGACAGTAAGGCTAAGTATTGACACACACATGTAAAGCTTTTTTCTAATTATGTTAGTTTTATCATGTACCCCATTAAAGCCAAAGCAGAAGCAGTATTGCTGTGTAAAAAGTAAGGGTTACAATATCAATTTTAGTGATACTGAGCCCAACATTACTTGGTAGCTATCAGATCAAAGTCAGATTTAGCAAAGTCCCATCACTATTAAAAAGTAGAAATCCCTCTCCATACAAATAACAACATTGCCTGCTCCACCTAACCTCATTGATAGATAGATCATCAAAATGCCAATAGTGGATTATGGGAGTAGATAAAACAGCAGGCCACATAACAGGTAATGACTGCCTACTGTCTTCTAGTTACATAATGGTGCCGGAAGGGATGGCTGCCGTTTTACGGGGTCCAAACCAACATCCAGTAGTGGACATCTAGTGGCCGGGGACTTTACTGCAGGGAAACTTAAATCCGTTTTACCTAATATTTCTACCAGCATGTCACATGTGCAACCAGGGGGAGGGGGGGGGACTCTAGACCACCTTCACTCCACACACAGACACATACAAAGCTCAACCTCCATTTGGCAATTCTGAACATTATTCTATCCTCCTGATTCCTGCTTACAAGCAAAAACTAAAGCAGGAAGTACCAGTGACTCACTCAATACGGAAGTGGTCAGATGATGTGGATGCTACGCTACAGGACTGTTTTTGCTAGCACAGACTGGAATATGTTCCGGGATTCATCCAACGGCACTGAGTAGTATACCACCTCAGTCGCCAGCTTCATCAATAAGTACATTGACGATGTTGTCCCCATATTGACTGTACGTACACATATCCCAAATGGAACCCAAGGATTACAGGCAACATCAGCGCCGAGCTAAAGGCTAGAGCTGCCGCTTTCAAGGAGTGGGACACTAACCCGGATGCTTGTCAAAAATCCTGCTATGCCCTCAGACGAACCATCAAACAGACAAAGTGTCAATACAGGACTAAGATTGAATCCTACTGCACTGGCTGTGATGCTCATCAGATGTGGCAGAGATGGAAAACTATTGAGCACTACAAAGGGAAACTAAGCCGCGAGCTGAGTCGCAAGCCTACCAGATGAGCTAAATGCCATATATGCTCACTTCGAGGCAAGCAACACTGAAGCATGCATGAGAGCACCAGCTGTTCCGGACGACTGTGATCACTCTCTCCGTAGCCGATGTGAGCAAGGCCTTTAAACAGATCAACATTCACAAAGCCACGGGGCCAGACGGATTACCAGGATGTGTACTCAAAGCATGCGCAGACCAACTGGATAGAGTCTTACTTGACTCTCCCTGACCGAGTCTGTAATACTTACATGTTTCAAACAGACCACCACAGTCCCTGTGCAAAAGATGGCAAAGACAACCTGCCTAAATTATTACCGCCCGTAGCACTCACGTCGGTAGCCATGAAGTGCTTTGAAAAGCTGGTCATGGTTCACATCAACACCAGTACGCCGGAAACCCTAGACCCACTTCAAGTCGCACACCACCCCAACAGATCACGCCATCTCAAATTGCACTCCACACTGTCCGTTCCCACCTGGACAAAAGGACACCTATGTGAGAATGCTGTTCATTGAGTACAGCTCAGCATTCAACACCATAGTACAAAGCTCATCACTAAACTAATGATCCTGGGACTAAACATCTCCCTCTGCAACTGGATCCTTGATTTCTGACAGGCAGCCCACAAGTGGTAAGGGTAGACAAAAACACATCTGCCACACTGATCCTCAACACTGGGGCCCCTCAGGGGTGGGTGATTAGTCCCCTCACCCCACTCACTGTTTATTATCTATGCATAGTCACTTTACAAATTACCTTGACTAACCTTCACCCCCGCACATTGACTCGGTACCGGTACCCCCTGTATATAACCTTGTTATTGTTATGTTATTTTCTTGTAGTAAAATACAAATCCAAAATGTAATTTATTTCATTTTCTTAACTTTTTCTTGAACTGCAATGTTGGTTTGATTTAAATCCCAGACCTTTTGTCAACTACATTTAAAACAGCATCCAATACGAACATTGTAATTCTTCAGAAAACCGTTAGCTACACTTTTCAAAAGGTTGAAAGAGGCAGCACTTGAAAGATAAATCTGCCAAAGTATAGAACATTGAAGTTATTTGTTTAATTATCTTCCCTTTGTGCCTGAAAACTGTTCATAGACTAAATGAATGTGCCTGTAATTAGAAGAGAGCGCCAATGAGCTCTGTGTTATTGGTACAGGGAGGAGGCAGTGACGAACACACACACTCTCGAGTTGGGCGATGTCAACCTTTGTCCTATTGTGATTATGTACCCATAAAACTTTGTGATATAGGATGTTATCGACCCCTACCGGCCAACCCCACCAAAAATATTTGTATTGAAATAAAAATAATAAAATCAAGTACTAAAACGACCGCCTATAGCACAAAATCAAATGCTACAACTTGACGAATCATGATGTTACAATGTTAATGAAAGCATAGCAGGGCTCCAGGCTGCGAGCATTTTGTGACCCTTTTACTTAGCTGTGCGAGTTACATTTCTAATTGGTCGCATCAATGTGAGCGGCATCTACAGGGTCACTTCACTCAAAACGTCTTATTTTTTAAGAGGCCTCATGAAAGTGTGTGCCTGCCGGTTTTGCTGGGGCCTGCTGCTGTGTCTAGCGAGCCACTCCCCTCTTTCCCGGTGAAAAACATTATCCGGGAGAATAAAGGTGTTCTGATTGTATAGCATTTTAAAATCCAATTGCTGGCAAAACACAGCTTTCTGTATGTACAGTGCATTCGGAAAGTAGCGACGCTCCCATCCAACCTGACAGAGCTCGAGAGGATCTGCAGAAAAGAATGAGACAAACTACCCAAATACAGGTGTGCCAAGCTTGTAATGCCCTACCCAAGACTCTAAGCTGTAATTGCTATCAAAGCAGCTTCAACAAAGTACTGAGTAAAGGGTCTGACGTTCACAAAACAGTTGAAGTCAGAAGTTTACATACACCTTAACCAAATACATTTAAACTCAGTTTCACAATTCCTGACATTTAATCCTTGTAAAGATACCCTGTCTTAGGTCAGTTAGGATCACCACTTTATTTTAAGAATGTGAAATGTCAGAATAATAGCAGAAAGAATGATTAATTTCAGCTTTTATTTCTTTCATCACATTCCCCGAGGGTCAGAAGTTTACATGCACTCAGTATTTGGTAGCATTGCCTTTAAAAATGTGGGTCAAACGTTTCAGGTAGCCTTCCACAAGCGTCCCACAATAAGTTGGGTGAATGTTGGCCCATTCCTCCTGACAGAGCTGGGGTAACTGTGTCAGGTTTGTAGGCCTCCTTACTCGCACACGCTTTTCAGTTCTGCTTACAAATTTTCTATGGGATTGAGGTCAGGGCTTTGTGATGGCCACTCCAATACCTTGACTTCGTTGTCCTTAAGCCATTTTGCCACAACTTTGGAAGTATGCTTGTGGTCATTGTTACTTTGGGAGACCCAAGCTTTAACATCCTGACTGATGTCTTGAGATGTTGCTTCAATACATCCACATCATTTTCTTACCTCGTGATGCCATCTATTTTGTGAAGTGCACGAGTCCCTCCTGCAGCAAAGCACCCCCACTACATGATGCTGCCACCCCTGTGCTTCACGGTTGGTATGGTGTTCTTCAGCTTGCAAGCCTCCCCCTTTTTCCTCCAAACATAACGATGGTCATTATGGCCAAACGGTTTCATTTTTGTTTCATCAGACCAGAGGACATTTCTCCAAAAGGTACCATATTTGTCCCCATGTGAAGTTGCAAACCGTAGTCTGGCTTTTTTTTATGGCGGTTTTGGAGCAGTGTATTCTTCCTTGCTGAGCGGTCTTTCAGGTTATGTCGATATAGGACTCATTTTACTGTGGATATAGATACTTTTGCACCTGTTTCCTCCAGCATCTTCACAGGGTCCTTTGCTGTTGTTCTGGGATTGCACTTTTTGCACCAAAGTACGTTCACCTCTAGGAGATAGAACACATCCCCTTCCTGAGTAGTATGATGGCTGCGTGGTCCCATGGTGTTTATACTTGCGTAATATAGTTGTACAGATGAACGTGGAACCTTCAGGCATTTGGATATTGCTGCCAAGGATGAACCAGACTTGTGGTGGTCCACAATTTTTTTCTGAGGTCTTTGCTGATTTCTTTTGATATTCCCATGTCAAGCAAAGAGGGACTAAGTTTAAAGGTAGGCCTTGAAAAACATCCACAGGTACACCTCCAATTCACTCAAATGATGTCAATTAGCCTGTCAGACTCCAACCTAACTTTGTAAACTTCCGACTTCAACTGTATGTAAATGTGATAATTTAGAATTTTTTATACATTTGCAAAAATTTCAACATTTTGCTTTGTCATTATGGGGTAGTGTGTGTAGATTGATGAGGGAAAAACATCTATTCAGTCAATTTTAAAATAAGGCTATAATGTAACAAAATGTGGAAAAAGTCAAAGGGGTCTGAATAACTTACGAATGCACTGTATACATGTGCTCAATAGCAACGATTTTACAACCAAATCAAATGTATGTCACATGCACAAGATGTTAATGCGAGAGTAGCGAAATGCTTGTGCTTCTAGTTCCGACAATGCAGTAATAACCAACGAGTAATCTAACCTAACAATTCCAAAACTACTACCTTATACACACAAGTGTAAAGGGATAAAGAATATGTACATAAAGATATATGAATGAGTGATGGTACAGAACGGCATAGGCAAGATGCAGTAGATGGTATCGAGTACAGTATATACACATATGAGATGAGTAATGTAAGGTATGTAAACAAAGTGGCATAGTTTAAAGTGGCTAGTGATACATGTATTACATAAAGATGCAGCAGATGATAATGATGATACTCTGAGATGAGTAATGTAGGGTATATAAACATTATATTAAGTAGCATTGTTTAAAGTGGCTAGTGATATATTTTACATCAATTTCCATTATTAAAGTGGCTGGAGTTGAGTCAGTGTGTTGGCAGCAGCCACTCAATGTTAGTGGTGGCTGTTTAACAGTCTGATGGCCTTGAGATAAACAGCTTCTATCAGTCTCTGTCCCTGCTTTGATGCACCTGTACTGACCTCGCCTTCTGGATGATAGCGGGGTGAACAGGCAGTGGCTCGGGTGGTTGTTGTCCTTGATGATCTTTATGGATTTCCTGTGACATCGGGTGGTGTAGGTGTCCTGGAGGGCAGGTAGTTTGCCCCCGGTGATGCATTGTGCAGAACTCACTACCCTCTGGAGAGCCTTGCGGTTGTGGGCGGAGCAGTTGCCGTACCAGGCGGTGATACAACCCGACAGGATGCTCTCGATTGTGCATCTGTAGAAGTTTGTGAGTGCTTTTGGTGACAAGCCAAATTTCTCCAGCCTCCTGAAGTTGAAGAGGCGCTGCTGCGCCTTCTTCACGACGCTGTCTGTGTGGGTGGACCAGTTTGTCCGTGATGTCTACTGTCCCATCGATGTGGATAGGGGGGTGCTCCCTCTGCTGTTTCCTGAAGTCCACAAACACTCAACGTCAACAAAACAAAGGAGATGAGAGGTTATTTTCCTGACACCACACTCCGAGGGCCCTCACCTCCTCCCTGTAGGCCGTCTCGTCGTTGTTGGTAATCAAGCCTACCACTGTAGTGTCGTCCGCAAACTTGATGATTGAGTTGGAGGCGTGCGTGGCCACGCAGTCGTGGGTGAACAGGGAGTACAGGAGAGGGCTCAAAACGTACCCTTGTGGGGCCCCAGTGTTGAGGATCAGCGGGGTGGAGATGTTGTTACCTACCCTCACCACCTGGGGTCGGCCCGTCAGGAAGTCCAGTACCCAGTTGCACAGGGCGGGGTTGAGACCCAGGGTCTCGAGCTTGATGAACAGTTTGGAGGGTACTATGGTGTTAAATGCTGAGCTGTAGTCGATGAACAGCATTCTCACATAAGTATTCCTCTTGTCCAGATGGGTTAGGGCAGTGTGCAGTGTGGTTGAGATTGCGTCGTCTGTTGACCTATCTGGGCGGTAAGCAAATTGGAGTGGGTCTAGGGTGTCAGGTAGGGTGGAGGTGATATGGTCTTTGACTAGTCCTCAAAGGATATTAGAGGTGGATTTGAGATAAGATGCGCGCAAAATGATTATGTGCATTGGCCATTGTGATAGCATAGGCCTCATTGAGCGGTAGGCTACAACTGCAATGTTTTTTTGGACATTACATTTACTGTTAGATTAATACATGTTACTAGCAGTGGATATTATATTTAGAGTTAGCGATCCAGATATGTTGAGTTTCCATTTACTCAGGTGGTGAATTAGTCCCAACAAAATTAGAATATGATTTTAATGCACATACAGTAAAGATGCAGGCAAATTCATCCCTATTGAAAAAACAATGCATGACAATCACTGGATTAGGTTGCCCATCAAAATATCTGGATTTAAAAAAATGGACTTAGGTGGTAAGCGTGGCAGGGGGCATGGCAATGGGCCAGGTCAGCCCATCTGAATTTTAGAGAAAATTTAAGGAGGACCTCCCCCCATCTTGGTGATGCATACATTTTGAATTTTTTTAGCAAATGTTCCTCAATTCTAGACATTTAGCCATGGAGGCGAGAGAAAAGCCAATTTCCTGCAATTCTATGCATTTTGCTATGGCTAATAATGTCCATCTAGCTTTTATTTTGGTGATTGTTAGTTCCAAGATTATAACATATTATCTACTATCTATTCTACATACTTTATATCTGGTTTTAGTCGTTCAAGTTTACAGTGAAAGCATTTTTCCATCTGAAAATATACAGTATCAGTCAAAAGTTTACACACCTACTCATTCAAGGGTTTTTCTTTATTTTTACTATTTTCTACATTGTAGAATAGTGAAGACATCAGAACTATGAAATAACACATATGGAATCATGTAGTAACCAGTGTTCAATAAAAATATATTTTATATTTGAGATTCTTCAAAGTAGCCACCCTTTGCCTTGATGACAGCTTTGCACACTCGGTATTCTCTCAACCAGTGTCATGAGGTAGTCACCTGGAATGCATTTCAATTAACAGGTGTGCCTTGTTAAAAAGTTAATTTGTGGAATTTCTTTCCTTCTTAATGCATTTGAGCCAATCAGTTGTGTTGTGACAAGGTAGGGTTGGTATACAGAAGATAGCCCTCTATGGTAAAATACCAAGTCCATATTATGACAAGAACAGCTCAAATAAGCAAAGAGAAACAACAGCCCACCATTACCTTAAGACATGAAGGTCAGTCAATGTGGAACATTTCAAGAAAAAAGTTTCTTCAAGTGCAGTTGCAAATATCATCAAGCACTATGATGAAACTGGCTTTCATGAGGACCTGCGGCCAGAAAGGAAGACCCAGAGTTACCTTTGCTGCAGAGGATAAGTTCATTAGAGTTGACTGCACCTCAGATTGAAGCCCAAGAAAATGCTTCACAGAGTTCAAGTAACAGACATCTCAACATCAACTATTCAGAGGAGACTGCGTGAATCAGGCCTTCATGGTCGAATTGCTGCAAAGAAACCACTACTAAAGGACACCAATAAGAAGACGACACTTGCTTGGGCCAAAAAACACGAGCAATGAAGTGGTGGAAATCTGTTCTTTGTTCTGATGAGTCCAAACTTGACATTTTTGGTTCTAACCGCTGTGTCTTTGTGAGATGCAGAGTAGGTGAATGGATGATCTCCACATGTGTGGTTCCCACCGTGAAGCATGAAGGTAGTGGTGTGATGGTGCTTTGCTGGTGACACTGTCTGTGATTTATTTAGAATTCAAAGCACACTTAACCAGCATGGCTACCACAGCATTCTACAGCGATCCAATTATTTTAAGTCCTGTGCCATTATTTTATTTTAGATGATTTTATAGTTAGAACAATAAAATTGAACTTAGCTGAATAAAATAGAAAGGATATTTTTCCCATTACAGTGACTGCACATATGAAATGGAAATGTTGAGCGTAATAAAGTGATCATTTAAAACAGGTCCTATACGCTACATTAAGAGTTATTTGGCAACTTTAGTTGTGAAGGATACAAACCTTAGAATGTCTTAGAAATCAAAACATAGGGGCTACATCGTATTACTCCAAAATCGTATTACTGTTACTGTTACTACACGTTACTGATGATTTGAAAAAGTGGCAACAAAAAAAAGCTTGCACTCTGTTTCGTGCCTCAGGGTGGACAGCTGTTCTCTCATCAATTGATCATATTTTGAAATTAGTTTAGGTTAAGAACGGCCCATTATCAAACGGGCGTGAACAGGGGCAGGGGAAAAAAATAGCTGTATGCACTCGAATAGCAAGTGGAGGCTGTGCGCTTTCTCTGTTTTGTAGCAGCTGAGAAATGAATACAACACTTATTTCACTCCACGCATCAACCACTGTTTGATGAGCATGCTCTCACTGCCCCAACAGGTGATATTCCTGTTTGAGGAGTATGCTCTCACTGTCTCAACAGGTGATATTCCTGTTTGATGAGCATGCTCTCACTGTCTCAACAGGTGATATTCCTGTTTGAGGAGTATGCTGTCACTGCCCCAACAGGTGATATTCTGCCATGTGCTCTCCAACCTTGTTCCTGCAGTTACCCAGTAGTACATTTGGGAACCGAAGTGAAATATGTTCAGGAACATCGATAGTAATACGTTTAGTAACATGTCGATAGTAACTGTTGACACCCTGTTTGCATGCTCGAGAATGGAATAAAGGAGAGAGAGAGGATGAAATGAAAACGCATGGTGGTGAGATATTCTGTATAGCTAACTGTATTGTCACCCAATTATTTATCAAAATCTACCAGAAATGCCCTATTCAAAATCAAATTCTGTAAGAACTGTAAGCCGCCCTGTACAATCAATGAACCAACAGCATCATCTAGGGATATACGTTCTCTCCCAGATCATGGCTAGAAATGCTGGAGTGTAGCATAAGGTAACAAGTCCATTCAGTAAGCATTATAACATAGTCCACATTAAAATTGCCATTACTTGAATTTGTTTAATTGTGGAGTATAGGCTACACCAATTATGTACCAAAGACATCTTAACCCTCCTGTTGTGTTCGTTTCATGTTAATTAATTCTGTGTTCCCGGTCCAAAATGACCGCCCCATTATAGCGGATTATAAATCCATATTATCACCTAATGTGTTTGATCTTTTTATCAACCTAAGTTTGTGTGAACATTACAAGTTTTGAACTTCTATTTGCTATTTATGACCTGTAGGCCTCATTGACTGGTAGTCTATTCAGGGTACAGCTAAGACCACTGTCCACACCGGCAGCAACCCAGCATGTTTTGAGATTCCAACCATTTCAATGTGTGGATGATCCTCACGTTCTCTGGTCGGATTAATTTTAGTTAGGAGTCCTTTTATAAACACTCTGGGGTAAAAAGGGGCGTTCCCTCCTTTTGGCATAATTTCTGTGCTCACGTGGGTGTGGTTACTGACAGGGTAAAACTTTACACAAAAAAACATTGTGTACTAAACGCGTGAACAAAAAGGAGGTATTTGGACATAAAGTCTATAATTTATCAAACAAATCAAACATTTGTGGAATTGGGATTCCTGGGAGTGCATTCTGATGAAGATCAAAGGTAAGTGAATATTTATAATGCTATTTCTGACTTCTGTTGACTTCACAACATGGCGGATATCTGTATGGCTTGTTTTTGTGTCTGAGCGCTGTACTCCGATTATTGCATGGTGTGCTTTTCGGTAAAGCTTTTTTGAAATCTGACACAGAGGTTGCATTAAGGAGAGGTTTATTTAAAGTTCCATGCATAACACTTGTATTTTTATCAACAACTGCTTTATCACAATCCGCCAACTCTGATGTCCTAGCCGTGTCTGAATCCTGGCTTAGGAAGGCCACCAAAAATTCTGAAAAAAACATCCAACAACAACATGGAGTGGAGATGCAATCTACTGCAGAGATAGTCTGCAGAGTTTTGTCATGCTATACAGGTCTCTGCCCAAAGAGTTTGAGCTCCTACATATAAAAATCCACCATTCCAGAAATAAGTCTCTAACTGTTGCCGCTTGTTAAGGACCCCCCTCAGCCCCCGGCTGTGCCCTGGACACCATATGTGAATTAATTGCCCCCCCATCTACCTTCAGAGTTCATACTGTTAGGTGACCTAAACTGGGATATCCTTAACACACCGCCATCCCACAATCCAAGCTAGATGTCCAAATTATCAAGGAACCTACCAGGTACAACCCTAAATCCGTAAATGCGGGCACCCTCATAGATATCATCCTGACCAACATATTCTGTAAATACACCTCTGCTGTCATCAACCAGGATCTCAGCGATCACTGCCTCATTGCCTGCATGCGTAATGGGTCCGCTGTCAAAAGACCACCCCTCATCACTGGCATGCGCTCCCTAAAACACTTAAGCGAGCAGGCCTTTATAATCGACCTGGCACGGGTATCCTGGAAGGATATTGACCTCATTCCATCAGTAGAGTTTACCTGGTTATTCTTTAAAAGTGCTTTCCTAACCATCTTAAATAAGCATGCCCCATTTTAAAAAAAAGGTAGGACTAAGAACAGATATAGATAGCCCTTGGTTCACTCCAGACTTGACTGCCCTTGACCAGCACAAAAACATCCTGTGACGTACTGCATTAGCATCGAATAGCCCCCGCGATATGCAACTTTTCAAGGAAGTTGGGAACCAATATACACAGGCAGTTAGGAAAGCAAAGGCTAGATTTTTGAAAGGGAAATTTGCATCCTGTAGCACAAACTCCAAAAAAGTTCTGGGACACTGTAAAGTCCATGGAGAATAAGAGCACCTCCTCCTAGCTGCCCACTGCACTGAGGCTAGGTAACACCGTCACCACAGATAAATCCACGATAATGGAGAATTTCAATAAGCATTTTTCTACAGCTTGCCATGCTTTCCACCTGGCTACCCCTACCCCTGTCAACAGCTCTGCACCCCCCGCAGCAACTTGCCCAAGCCTCCCCCACTTCTCCTTCACCTAAATCCAGATAACTGATGTTATGAAAGAGCTGCAAAATCTGGACCCCGACAAATCAGCCGGGATAGACAATCTTGACCCTCTCTTTCTAAAATTATCCACCGCAATTGTTGCAACCCCTATTACTAGCCTGTTCAACCTTTCGTATCGTCTGAGATCCCTAAAGATTGGAAAGCTGCCGCGGTCATCCCCCTCTTCAAAAGGGGAAGACACTCTAGACCCAAACTGTTACATACCAATATCTATCTTTGCCATCCTGTGAACCAGGTGCTGTAGATGTCCCTGTCGTTCTAAGGTCTTCAAAAGTCGAGTTAAACAGTTAAACAGATCACCGACCATTTTGAATCCCACTGCACCTTCGCCACTATGCAATGTGGTTTCCGAACTGGTCATGTGTGCACCTCAGCCACGCTCAAGGTCCTAAACGATATCATAACTGCCATCGATAAGAGACCAAACTGTGCAGCCGTATTCATCGAACTGGCCACGGCTTTCGACTCTGTCAATCACCACATTCTTATCAGCAAACTCAACTGCCTTGGTTTCTCAAATGACTGCCTCGTCTGGTTCACCAACGACTTCTCTGATAGAGTTCAGTGTGTCAAATCGGAGGGCCTGTTGTCCGGACCTCTGGCAGTCTATCGGGGTGCCACAGGGTTCAATTCTCGGGCACTCTTTTTTCTGTTCCCATCAATGATGTCGCTCTTTCTGCTGGTGATTCTCTGATCCACCTCTACGCAGACAACACCATTCAGTATACTTCTGTCCCTTCTTTGGACACTGTACTAACTAAACTCCAGACGAGCTTCAATGCCATACAAATATCCTATGGCCTCCAACTGCTCTTAAATGCTAGTAAAACTAAATGCATGCTCTTCAACCGATCGCTGCCCGGACCCATCTAGCATCACTACTCTGGACGGTTCTGACATAGGTATTTGTAGTTGTCCACATATTCTAGGTGTCTGGCTAGACTGTAAACTCTCCTTCCAGACTCACATTAAGCATCTCCAATCCAAAATTAAATCTAGAATGAGCGTCCTATTTCGCAACAAAGCATCCTTCACTCATGCTGCCAAACATACCCTCGTAAAACTGACCATCCTACCGATCCTCGACGAAGTCATTTACAAAATAGCCTCCAACACTCTACTCAGCAAATTGTAGTCTATTACAGTGCCATCCGTTTTGTCACCAAAGCCCCATATACTACCCACCACTGCGACCTGTACGCTCTCGTTGACTGGCCCTTGCTTCATATTCGTCACCAAACCCACTGGCTCCAGGTCACCCATAAGTCTTTGCTAGGTAAAGCCCCGCCTTATCTCAGCTCACTGGTCACCATAGCAGCACCCACCCGTAGCACGCTCTCCAGCAGGTATATTTCACTGGTCATCCCCAAAGCCAACTCCTACTTCGGCCGCCTTTCCTTCCAGTTCTCTACTGCCAGTGATTGGAACGAATTTGGGAAAAAATTAAAATTAAAATCACTGAAGCCTTACTTACCCTCACTAAATTTAAACATTAACTGCCAGAGCAGCTTACCGATCATTGCACCCCAGTATCTCTACTTGCACATTAAACTTCCACACATCTATCACTCCAGTGTTAATGCTAACTTGTAATTATTTTGCCACTATGGCCTATTTATTGGCTTACCTCCCTAATCTTACAACATTTGCACACCCTGTATATAGATTTTTCTGTTGTGTTAATGACTGTTTGTTTATCCCATGTGTAACTGTGTTATTGTTTGTGTCGCAATGCTTTGCTTTATCTTGGCCAGGTCGCAGTTGTAAAGGAGAACTTGTTCTCAACTGGCCTACCTGGTTAAATAAAGGTGAAATAAATCAAATATACAGCTTCAATCTCCAGGCCATCGAACTGTTAAACAGGCACCACTAGCCTGCCTCCGTCCAGTACCATGCCCTGAACCTTAGAGACTTCTCCCCTATGTACAGTGCCTTGCGAAACTATTCGGCCCCCTTGAACTTTGCGACCTTTTGCCACATTTCAGGCTTCAAACATAAAGATATAAAACTGTATTTTTTGTGAAGAATCAACAACAAGTGGGACACAATCATGAAGTGGAACGACATTTATTGGATATTTCAAACTTTTTTAACAAATCAAAAACTGAAAAATTGGGCGTGCAAAATTATTCAGCCCCCTTAAGTTAATACTTTGTAGCTTCACCTTTTGCTGCGATTACAGCTGTAAGCCGCTTGGGGTATGTCTCTATCAGTTTTGCACATCGAGAGACTGACATTTTTTCCCATTCCTCCTTGCAAAACAGCTCGAGCTCAGTGAGGTTGGATGGAGAGCATTTGTGAACAGCAGTTTTCAGTTCTTTCCACAGATTCTCGATTGGATTCAGGTCTGGACTTTGACTTGGCCATTCTAACACCTGGATATGTTTATTTTTGAACCATTCCATTGTAGATTTTGCTTTATGTTTTGGATCATTGTCTTGTTGGAAGACAAATCTCCGTCCCAGTCTCAGGTCTTTTGCAGACTCCATCAGGTTCTTCCAGAATGGTCCTGTATTTGGCTCCATCCATCTTCCCATCAATTTTAACCGTCTTCCCTGTCCCTGCTGAAGAAAAGCAGGCCCAAATCATGATGCTGCCACCACCATGTTTGACAGTGGGGATGGTGTGTTCAGCTGTGTTGCTTTTACCCCAAACATAACGTTTTGCATTGTTGCCAAAAAGTTCAATTTTGGTTTCATCTGACCAGAGCACCTTCTTCCACATGTTTGGTGTGTCTCCGAGGTGGCCTGTGGCAAACGTTAAACAACACTTTTTATGGATATCTTTAAGAAATAGCTTTCTTCTTGCCACTCTTCCATAAAGGCCAGATTTGTGCAATATAGGACTGATTGTTGTCCTATGGACAGAGTCTCCCACCTCAGCTGTAGATCTCTGCAGTTCATCCAGAGTGATCATGGGCCTCTTGGCTGCATCTCTGATCAGTCTTCTCCTTGTATGAGCTGAAAGTTTAGAGGGACGGCCAGGTCTTGGTAGATTTGCAGTGGTCTGATACTCCTTCCATTTCAATATTATTGCTTGCACAGTGCTCCTTGGGATGTTTAAAGCTTGGGAAATCTTTTTGTATCCAAATCCGGCTTTAAACTTCTTCACAACAATATCTCGGACCTGCCTGGTGTGTTCCTTGTTCTTCATGATGCTCTCTGCGCTTTTAACGGACCTCTGAGACTATCACAGTGCAGGTGCATTTATACGGAGACTTGATTACACACAGGTGGATTGTATTTATCATCATTAGTCATTTAGGTCAACATTGGATCATTCAGAGATCCTCACTTAACTTCTGGAGAGAGTTTGCTGCACTGAAAGTAAAGGGGCTGAATAATTTTGCACGCCCAATTTTTCAGTTTTTGATTTGTTAAAAAACTTTGAAATATCCAATAAATGTCATTCCACTTCATGATTGTGTCCCACTTGTTGTTGATTCTTCACAAAAAAATAGTTTTATATCTTTATATTTGAAGCCTGAAATGTGGCAAAAGGTCGCAAAGTTCAAGGGGGCCGAATACTTTCGCAAGGCACTGTACATAGTCATTCAACACTGGTCACATTAATAATGTTTACATACTGTTTCACCCACTTTATATGTACAGTATATACTGTATTCTAGTCATGGCTCATCCCATACAACTTGTATTATTTTCTGGAGTGTGTGTGTATTGTTTAGTTTCTTTTGCTATGTATAACTGCACTGTTGGAGCTAGAAACAAGCATTTCACTGCAAATCTGTGTACATGACCAATAAACTTTGATTTGATGACGGAGCAGTGACAGCCCGTTCCGCAGACTGTCTTACCGTAGTGAGTCAGCCCATGATGTATAACCAACCGGTCTACCATCTTCAGAACTGGATAATAATTGCTTTATTTGCCTAAAATAATAATTAATAATATTGAAGATGTTTTTATGGGCAGAGGCAACACATTCCACTCTGAAGCTCCAGCATACAAGAAAGTACCTTTCCAGCATTACTCCTGAAACTGTATAAACACAAATTAGCAACACCTGATCTGGTGCTGTGATTGTGTGCGTCCCTAACCTGGGGAAAGTAATCAGTTAGATATCTGGGTGCAAGACCATAAATACTCCTGTAAACCAAACCCAGACTACTCTGGGAAACCCTCGACAAGCAGCCAGTAGAGTTCCTGAAAGAAGCTCATGTCTATGTGAGTATGTGGACTCAACTTCAATACCACCCTGATCAGCTTATTCTGGGCTATCTGGAGCTTACCCTTCAGCAACTTCAGCTTACCCTTCAGCAATTTAGATAAGCCCCCAAACCAGGAAGTACTAGCGTAGTCAAAATGGCATTGAATGAGGGGAGTGGCTAGCCCTCTACTGGAGACCTTATCAAGCAGATCGGACTCTCTAAACAAAAATGTAGTCCTTGCATTAACCTTCCCTAGCACCATAGTGGCCATGCTCACACCTCCCAGGATTCCATCAAGGATGCATCCCAGGTAGCTAAGAGGTTTTAGTAGTTAACACCTCACCCCCTAACTCCACTCTGATTTCACAGGACCATCATAAAGCTGTGATTGAGAATAGCCTATGCTATAGACGTTCATTCTTATTTTTGAAAGCGGCAACTTTAGGACAACATCTTCTTAGGCTAGAATATTTGATAAATAAGCTACTGTTTATAATTTTAACTTGTCTTAAATATTATGATAGGACTACTAGGTAGTGATGTGCAGTTTGCAAATGATTAGTTATTTTTGAACAACTCTTTTTACTGACTCGAGAGTTATGATGTTTTACTGAGTGACGCTAGGTTATTGGCCATTTGGTTTTAAACCTCACATGGAGGGATTTACCCGGATCGCGTGAATAATTTATTTCTTAATAAGCTTAACTTCATTAAACTTGGCATTTGATTTTTTCAAAAGGCTATTGATAATGTTGGTTCTCTCTTATTATTAGTCCCCTGGCTACCTTACCTTTTTTTAGGCTTTTCAAACAACTGAGATGGAACTCCATTACATTCATTGTTTGATTAGAAGAAAGCCATGCATAAAACAATGAAAGCGTAGCCTATGAGCCCATAGTCAGATTCATAGCCTATCAAATGGAGAGACGGTAATAGAGACTAAGTTTTTTTTTAAACAGCTAGTGTCCGTTACAAAAACAAAGTCCATGCATCTGACAGAGAGCAAAAAACTATATTTTCTGACTGGCCATTTTGCACTGCTTTGGTGGAATTCTCCATTCTGTCTGGCCTACATCCCACTATTGCATTCTGTATTAGAGGTCGACCGAGTATGATTGTTCAACGCCGATACCGATTATTGGATGACCAAAAAAGCCGATACCGATTAATCTGCCAATTTTTTACAATTGTATTATTTGTAATAATGACAATTACAACCATACTGAATTAACACTTATTTGAACTTAACATAAATCAACAAAATCAATTTAGCCTCGTAAATAATGAAACATGTTCAATTTGGTTTAAATAATGCAAAAACAAAGTGTTGGAGATGAAAATAATATGTGCCATGTAAAAATGTTTGCCATGTAAAATATGTGCCATGTAAAAAAGCAAACGTTTAAGTTCCTTGCTCAGAACATGAGAACATATGAAAGTTGGTGGTTCCTTTTAACATGAGACTTCAATATTCCAAGGTAAGAGGTTTTAGGTTGTAGTTAATATAGTATTTATAGGACTATAAAACAGTATTTATAGGACGTTTGAAACAGTATTAGCGCACACCCAGCTAACTAGCTAGCCATTTCACATTGGTTACACCAGCCATTAGGCTGATAGGCTTGAAGTCATAAACAGCGCTGTGCTTGCGAAGAGCTGCTGGCAAAACGCACGAAAGTGCTGTTTGAATGAATGATTACGGTCCTGCTGCTGCACAGTCAGACTGCTCTATCAAATCAGACTTAATTATAACATAATAACACACAGAAATACGAGCCTTTGGTCATTAATATGATCGAATCCGGAAACTATCATTTCGAAAACAAAACGTTTATTATTTCAGTGAAATACGGAACCGTTCGGTATTTTATCTAACAGGTGGCATCCCTAAGTCTAAATATTCTTGTTACATTGCACAACCTTCAATGCATGTCATAATTACATAAAATTCTGGCAAATTAGTTTGCAATGATATACCCTGACTCTGCGTGCAATGAACGCAAGAGAAATTACAATTTCACCTGGTTAATATTGCCTGCTAAACTGGATCAGTAGTTATAACTAGTGATTATGATTGCTTGTTTTTTTAAGATAAGTTTAATGCTAGCTCGCAATTTACCTTGGCTTACTGCATTTGCGTAACAGGCAGGCTACTCGTGGAGTGCAATGGTAAGAGCGTTGGACTAGTTAACTGTGCAGTTGCAAGATTGGATCCCCTGAGCTGACAAGGTGAACATCTGTCGTTCTGCCCCTGAACAAGGCAGTTAACCCACAGTTCCTAGGCAGTCATTGAAAATAAGAATGTGTTCTTAATTGACTTGCCTAGTTAAATAAAAGTTATTTTTTTTAAATATATTTTTTTAGAAATCGGAAATCGGTGCCCAAAAATACCGATTTCCGATTGTTATGAAAACTTGAAATCGGCCCTAATTAATCGGTCGACCTCTATTCTGTATACAACAAACTTACTGAATGAGGCTATAAAAATAGTAATAGGTAAAGTATCAGAATGTCACATGTGCTGCCCTGCAAGATGTTCTTTACTGCGTGGCGCCAGTCAAGTTCAAATAGGCTAAACCATCGTCTGTCACATCACGATGTCATCACCATCAATGACAGCTGTCGATAGATGATGCTGTCCTAATATCACCCAACCCCTAACACACACAATGTACCCCTATGCCCTCTGGGGAAGAGCAAGGAGACGGAGGACACTGTAGAGTTGTAATTTTCCCCCACGAGGTGCGCTTTGGCATGGGTTGAGCCCAGGCAGAAGAGGATGAGATGAGTTGGAGATGATCTAAGCCCACATGACAGTTTGATCTGATTGCATGCCTGATTTACTATTCAGATGCAGGCCAGTTCCATTGTGAATAACAGGGAGGAAGGCAGACCCATGGTTTTAGAGAAGGCATGAATCACCCAGTTCCCAAAGAAAAGGGCATCCTGATAGTTACTAGGAAACCAGGAGATCTGCTCCCTAAACACAGCGTCCAATCTCATTCACAACATCTATATAGGGAGGGAAATACATTACCCTAAAGGCCAAAGTAAAGTATCTCATGCTGCTTGCTTTTTTGCTGTCAATTAATTCACATACTGTAACACTATGCAACTGTCACATAAAGTGGTAGAAAAATGCTATTAACAGTGGGTGTTAGATTAATGAGCTGACAAATCGCAAGGCCAGGCGAAGCCTCCAGAGGTAGTTTATCATTCCTTCCACTTTATCCTCAGTATAATCATTCTAAAATTACACATTTTAATTGCATCCCCAAACATCAGAACAAAACTTATAAAGCCAGTACACAAAACAGCACTCTTTTAATGGTTCTGAATGTATACACTGAGTATACCAAACAGTAGGAACACCTTCCTAATATTGAGTCGACATTCCCTCAGAACAGCCTCAATTCGTAGGGGCATGGACTCTACAAGGTGTTGAAAGTGTTCCACGGCCATTCTGGCTCATGTCGACTCCAAAGCTTCCCACTGTCGTGTCAAGTTGGCTGAATGTCTTTTGGGTGGTGGACCATTCTTGATACACACGGGAAACTGTTAAGCGTGAAAACCCCAGCAGTTTTTGACACAAACCGGTGCACCTGGCACCCATTACCATAAATCTTGTGCCTTGCCCATTCACCCTCTGAATGTCACACATACACAATCCATGTCTCAATGCTTAAAAATCATTCTTTAACCTGTCTCCTCCCCTTCATCTACACTAATTGAAGTTGATTTAACAAGTGACATCATTAAGGGATCATAGCTTTTACCTACAGTGCATTCAGAAAGTATTCAGACCCCTTCCCCACATTTTGTTACGTTACAGCCTTATTCTAAAATGGATTACATTATTTTTTCCCCTCTTCAATCTACACACAGTGATGACTAAGCCAAAAAGTCAATGGGACGGAATACTTTCCGAATGCACTGTAGATTCACCTGGTCAGTCTAGGTCTTGGAGAGAGCAGGTGTCTTAATGTTTTGTATACTCGGTGCATAATACACATGCATTTGAAAATAATACACACTTTTCAAAGAATGCTTTAAATCTTAGGTGGTCTTTTTCAACTGAGAAATAAACTAATGAAACCTGCCAGTTGGGCTTATGGTATCAGGAATAGATTTCACCTTGAGACACTGAGCATGGTGGCCTTTTCAAAATACAAAGTGTTGTGGTTTCTCTATTATGAATTGGCAGTTTGTCTATGGTATCGGTAAGCACACTTATCAAGGCTCAGTTGAGCTACATGTTGCCTGAATAGATGCTTCAAGATATAGGTTAGATACATTATGGATTTCTTCTCAATTTCTCTGTTTTTCTACCAGAATATCATGTGAGTATTTGATACACAATAGGTACCTTGCAGATTTAAAGTTTGTGACCAGGTCATCCAGTATCCGGTTGTTTCTTAGGTCCTGTTCTGTTGTAGGCTAAAATAGAGAAAAATACATGCTTGTCTGATTTTGACATGTTCAAGCTACCTAAACAGATTACATTTGAAATATATTTTTATTGTCATGATGCAGAGCCACCATGCATTATACTTACTGAATTGCATACTGGACATTGTAATTTGTAGGACATACATTTTCTTATGCACAAAGAGCAGACTGTAATGAGAAATTCACATAATCAGGTGTGGATACAATATTGTTATGAGACAAGTGTTATCTTCTATAGCCTACACCTGACGGTACAGCTATAACATTGTTTTGAAAATGAATGGATAGGTTCTGTCTAGTGACAACAAAATCTGGGTAACTTACAGTTGTGAGAGCATTTGGTCATCATTGCGATACTCAGGAATTCGAAACAAATGGGACATCGGAGAATGGTATCAACATTCTGCATTGCAGAAATAATACCGTCAGTATGATAGTTACTTGGTGAGTATCACATTAACAAACTGCTTTTAGTAACGCGTTGCTAAAGGCATCTACACTGACATGATTGTTATATACACTGCTGGGCTAAATAGCTAGCTTTTTTTGTTTGCTAACTAACGTTAGCTGTATGCATGTTTAAAAAGCCAAAACAATAAAAGTAAGTTAGCTAGCTATAGTAACTGGCTGACACATATGCTATATTCGCTTGCTAACATGGGTTTATACTATTTTGTTAAGCTATTTTGAGAAAATAGTTAGCTAGCTAACTAACTAGCGTTAGCTTGTCGAGGTGGGAGTTGTTTTGAACCAGCACTTACTTTGAGGCAAGTCAGATTTGGTGGTAAATCAGCTTCATTCAAATTGGCCATGATGACAGTGCTTGATAAGCAGTAGTTCGTTTCTTACAGTTTTGATTCGCTAAACCAAAAGTGAGAAAATAATTCAGAAACTCTGTGACGAGCAAGTTAGCTATGTATAATCGCGCGTAGATTTATTTTCGTACCAAATGCACACTTCCGGGAGGATGACGTTTCCTTCTTCTATGGTATAATGGCGTTCGCAATAATTAAATGTGCATTCCGCCACCTAAAGTGCGGGTGTATAATAAGGATCACAAGAAAGGAAAACATTTTGGTAAAAATAAATAAAATAATCATACAAACTACCAAAAAATAAATTAACTAAACAAAATCAACCTGCATTTCTGTAAAAACATTCTTAATCAGTTCCCAACACAGGCTCAGAAGCATCCTGTGAGGGCGGGACATTTCCTAACGACAAAAGTTTGTGTAGTGCTCCTGCCATTAAGTCTTGGAGCCCGAAAAATGTACCGGCTGCAGATATGACACCCAGCTTCTTGGACTTCTTAGACACTTGTGTTGTACCATTAATCACTGTGGCTATCAATGCCACAAAATCAACCTTCTCCACAATAAGTGTACCCAGGTCACCCAATTTACTTAAAACACTAGAAACAGGTTGCATTGCATCCACTGCAATATCTTTAAACACTGTTGCCTCTTCGACTTTCTCCATCGCCTCCACATAGGAGATTCGCTGCGCAGCCCTGATCCTTGACACCTTCGACCTCCGTCACCCAAACAGGGCACTCGAGGAAGTCCGGAGTATGTTCCCCACCACAGTTGCAACATTTTCCATTCACAGATTAATCAGCATCATACTTCTCCCGTCTGCAAACATTTGACACGTGAACATATCCTTCACAATTTCCACACTGTAGTAGTTACAGTTGAAGTCGAAAGTTTAAATACACCTTAACCAAAGACATTTAATCCTAGTAAAAATTCCTTGTCTTAGGTCAGTTAAGATCACCACTTTATTTTAAGAATGTGAAATGTCAAAATAATAGTAAAGAGAACGATTTATTTCAGCTTTTATTTCTTTCATCA
The DNA here is from genome assembly GCF_057628025.1 of Oncorhynchus mykiss. NCBI lineage: Eukaryota > Metazoa > Chordata > Actinopteri > Salmoniformes > Salmonidae > Oncorhynchus > Oncorhynchus mykiss. The sequence continues at coordinate 56,145,399 of NC_143028.1, forward strand.
CATTCCCAGTCTGTCAGAAGTTTACATACACTCAATTAGTATTTGGTAGCATTGCCATTAAATTGTTTAACTTGGGTCAAACGTTTCAGGAAGCCTTCCACAAGCGTCCCACAATAACTTGGGTGAATTTTGGCCCATTCCTCCTGACAGAGCTAATGTAACTGAGTCAGGTTTGTAGGCCTCCTTGCTCGCACACACTTTTTCTGATCCGCCCACAAAGTATCTATGGGGTTGAGGTCAAGGGCTTTATGATGTCCACTCCAATACCTTGACTTTGTTGCCCTTAAGCCATTTTGCAACAACTTTTGGGGTCATTATCCATTTGGAAGACCCATTTGCCACCAAGCTTTAACTTCCTGATTGATGTCTTGAGATGTTGCTTCAATATATCCACAATTTTCCTACCTGATGATGCCATCTTTTTTTGTGAAGTGCACCAGCCTCAAAGCACCCCCACAACATGAGGCTAACACCCCCATGCTTCACGGATGGGATGGTGTTCTTCGGCTTGCAAGCCTCCCACTTTTTCCTCCAAACATAACGATGGTCATTATGGCAAAACAGTTCCATTTTTGTTTAATCAGATCAGAGGACATTTCTCCAAAAAGTACGATCTTTGTCTCCATGTGCAGTTGCAAACCATCGTCTGGCTTTTTTATGGCAGATTTGGAGCAGTGGCTTCTTCCTTGCTGAGTGGCCTTTCAGGTTAGGTCGATGTAGGACTCGTTTTACTGTGGCTATAGATACTTTGGAACCTGTTTCCTCCAGAATCTTCACAAGGTCCTTTGCTGTTGTTCTGGGATTGATTTGAACATTTCACACCAGAGTATGTTCACCTCTAGGAGACAGAACGTGTTTCTTTCCTGAGTGGTATGATGGCTGCGTGGTCCCATGGTGTTTATACTTGCATACTATTGTTTGTACAGATGAACGTGGTACCTTCAAGTGTTCGGAAATTGCTCCCAAGGTTGAACCAGACTTGTGGAGGTCTACAGTTTTTTGGAGGTCTTGGCTGATTTCTTTAGATTTCCCCATGAGGCACTGAGTTTGAAGGTAGGCCTTGAAATACATCCACAGGTACACCTCCAATTGACTCAAATTATGTCAATTAGCCTATCAGAAGCTTCTAAAGCCATGATGTCATTTTCTGTAATTTTCCAAGCTGTTTAAAGGCACAGTCAACTTAGTGTATGTAATGCATGACTTGTCACCAGGAATTGAAAATAAAACCGTAAATATATGAATAATTACCACACAAAACATTTTCTGATAGTGATTTATTGATACAAGTGGCACGTGCTGGCAGTCAACCATGTAACCTCTCACTCCCACTCTGAGCCATTCAGTGTGATTGTTTATATATGTAGCTAGTGAGCTAAGCTGTAGCATCAGCAATGTCTTTCAAAATAGACAACTCACAAATGCTAAATTGCCGTTATGCAAAATAAGAAATGTACTTACCAGCCTGACATCAGCATTTGGTCGGGTGTTTGTGCCATACAAGGACCTATATGTATTGATGAGTCCCTGATGTTATGGAAAGGTAAGCAGGCGGTCAGTCATGAAATTCCCTCCAAAAGGCACAGATTTGGGGTCAAGTTCTTTGTTATTTGCGACGTGAAGACAGGATTTGTCCAGAACATTATAGTTTACCCAGGGTCCAACATTGAGGGGCTTTTGGGGTGTCCGGGTCCGTGGTGATGACCATGCTGGCTCCTCATCTCAGCAAGGGACACATTTTGTATGTGGACAATTGTTACAGCAGTCCCACACTCTTCCAGCATCTGCTCTTCAACAGCACAGGGGCCTGTGGCACAGTCAGGTCGAACAGGAAGGGAATGCCAGCATTCGGATGCAGGAAGATGCAGAGAGGGGAGGTGGAGTTCAAGGAGATCTGACAACAGCTGGCAGTAAAGTCACAAGATATTTTTCCATCTGATCGACACTGCTGCCCTCAATGGTCACATAGTTCACCACCAACTAACAGGTGAGATGATTACTGAACAAGGTATTTTTGTAATTGGATGTACAGTTCACATGCAAACCATATACAGTTCCATTATGCAATTATAGTGACAATATCTCACCCACCTTTCCACTGCCTCATCATCCTCTCCCTTCCCTCATCCTCCCCACTCCCTCATAGGTAAAGTAATTACCTACCAAAAGTACAGAGAGATCCTCATGAGAGAGCTGCTGGAGGAGCACCACACCCCTTGGCGCCCATCCACTGGGGGCCGTCCTGCTGCAGACAATCTCCTACGCAATTTCCCTGCAAAGTCCCTCAAACTGATGCTCAAGGTAGTCAAAGTCTGCCTGTCTGGCACCAGGAGAAGTAAGCAGGGGAAGTTGACAAAATACATGTGTTTAGCTTGTGATACACCTCTATGTATTTCACCATGCTTTTGGGAGTATCAAGCACTATTGAGAACATCTGCAGCAATTAGTGACAGACTGACCTGACAGGTCACTTGACAGGGGTCACTAATGCCATGATACTATGCCATGATACTATACTATGCCATGATACTATACTATGCCATGATACAATACCATGCCATGATACTATAACATGATACTATGCCATGATACTATACTATGATACTATGCCATGATACTATGCCATGATACTATGCCATGATACTATACTATGATACTATGCCATGATACTATGCCATGATACTATGCCATGATACTATGCCATGATACTATGCCATGATACTATACTATGCCATGATACTATACTATGCCATGATACTATACTATGCCATGATACTATGCCATGATACTATACTATGATACTATGCCATGATACTATACTATGCCATGATACTATACTATGCCATGATACTATACTATGCCATGATACTATACTATGATACTATGATACTATGCCATGATACTATGCCATGATACTATACTATGCCATGATACTATGCCATTATACTATACTATGCCATGATACTATACTATGCCATGATACTATCCCAAGATACTAGTTTATGCCATGATACTATGCCATGATACTCTACTATGCCATGATACTATACTATACCATGATACTGTGCCATGATACTATACTATGCCATGATACCAAGCCATGATACTATGCCATGATACTATGCCATGATACTATACTATGCCATGATACTATGCCATGATACTATACTATGCCATGATACTATGCCATGATACTATGCCATGATACTATACTATGCCATGATACTATGCCATGATACTATACTATGCCATGACACTATGCCATGATACTATACTATGCCATGATACTATGCCATAATACCAAGCCATGATACCAAGCCATGATACTATACTATGTCATGATACGATGCCATGATACTATACTATTTCATGATACTATACCATGATACTACACTATGCCATGATACTATGCCATGATACTATGCCATGATACTATGCCATGATACTATACTATGCCATGATACTATGCCATGATACAATACCATGCCATGATACTATAACATGATACTATGCCATGATACTATACTATGATACTATGCCATGATACTATGCCATGATACTATGCCATGATACTATACTATGATACTATGCCATGATACTATACTATGATACTATGCCATGATACTATGCCATGATACTATGCCATGATACTATGCCATGATACTATGCCATGATACTATACTATGCCATGATACTATGCCATGATACTATACTATGCCATGATACTATACTATGCCATGATACTATGCCATGATAATATACTATGATACTATGCCATGATACTATACTATGCCATGGTACTATACTATGCCATGATACTATACTATGCCATGATACTATGCCATGATACTATACTATGATACTATGATACTATGCCATGATACTATGCCATGATACTATACTATGCCATGATACTATGCCATTATACTATACTATGCCATGATACTATACTATGCCATGATACTATCCCATGATACTAGTTTATGCCATGATACTATGCCATGATACTCTACTATGCCATGATACTATACTATACCATGATACTGTGCCATGATACTATACTATGCCATGATACCAAGCCATGATACTATGCCATGATACTATACTATGCCATGATACTATGCCATGATACTATACGATGCCATGATACTATACTATGCCATGATACTATGCCATGATACTATGCCATGATACTATACTATGCCATGATACTATGCCATGATACTATACTATGCCATGACACTATGCCATGATACTATACTATGCCATGATACTATGCCATGATACCAAGCCATGATACCAAGCCATGATACTATGCCATGATACTATACTATGTCATGATACGATGCCATGATACTATACTATTTCATGATACTATACCATGATACTACACTATGCCATGATACTATGCCATGATAATATGCCATGATACTATGTCATGATACTATGCCATGATACTAAACTATGCCATGATACTATGCCATGATACTATACTATGCCATGATACTATGCCATGATACTATGCCATGATACTCTACTATGCCATGATACTATACTATGCCATGATACTATACTCTGCCATGATACTATGCCATGATACTCTACTATGCCATGATACTATACTATGCCATGATATGATGCCATGATACTATACTATGTCACGATACTATGCCATTATACTATGCCATGATGCTATACTATGCCATAATACTATACTATGCCATGATACTATACTATGCCATGATACTATGCCATGATACTATGCCATGATACTATGCCATGATGCTATACTATGCCATAATACTATACTATGCCATGATACTATACTATGCCATGATACTATACTATGCCATGATACTATACTATGCCATGATACTATACTATGCCATGATACTATGCCATGATACTATACTATGCCATGATGCTATACTATGCCATGATACTATGCCATGATACTATACTATGCCATGATACTATGCCATGATACTATACTATGCCATTATACTATGCCATGATACTCTACTATGCCATGATACTATACTATGCCATGATACTATGCAATGATACTATACTATGCCATGATACTATGCCATGATACTATACTATGCCATGATACTATGCCATGATACTATACTATGCCATGATACTATGCCATGATACTATACTATGCCATGATACTATACTATGCCATGATACTATGCCATGATACTATAGTATGCCATGATACTATGCCATGATACTATACTATGCCATGATACTATGCCATGATACTATACTATGCCATGATACTATGCCATGATACTATGCCATGATACTATACTATGCCATGATACTATACTATGCCATGATACTATGCCATGATACTATGCTATGCCATGATACTATACTATGCCATGATAATATGCCATGATACTATGCCATGATACTATAATATGCCATGATACTATACCATGATACTATGCCATGATACTATGCCATGATACTATGCCATGATACTATGCCATGATACTATGCCATGATACTATACTATGCCATGATACTATGCCATGATACTATACTATGCCATGATACTATGCCATGATGCTATACTATGCCATGATACTATGCCATGATACTATACTATGCCATGATACTATACTATGCCATGATACTATGCCATGATACTATACTATGCCATTATACTATGCCATGATACTCTACTATGCCATGATACTATACTATGCCATGATACTATGCAATGATACTATACTATGCCATGATACTATGCCATGATACTATACTATGCCATGATACTATGCCATGATACTATACTATGCCATGATACTATGCCATGATACTATACTATGCCATGATACTATGCCATGATACTATACTATGCCATGATACTATGCCATGATACTATGCCATGATACTATACTATGCCATGATACTATACTATACCATGATACTATGCCATGATACTATGCTATGCCATGATACTATACTATGCCATGATAATATGCCATGATACTATGCCATGATACTATACTATGCCATGATACTATACCATGATACTATGCCATGATACTATGCCATGATACTATGCCATGATACTATACTATGCCATGATACTATACTATACCATGATACTATGCCATGATACTATACTATGCCATGATACTATGCTATGCCATGATACTATGCCATGATTACTATACTATGCCATGATACTATGCCATGATACTATGCCATGATACTCTGGCTACTGAGGCTACTGAAAACGCTGGCGAATGGAAGCAAGCGTACCCCGAACGCCAGGATGGCCGGCTAACTTGGCAGAGTGAGCCCACTGAAGAACGGCCAGACGAGTAGGAACGGGGACGAAAAGAAGGTTCCTAGGACAAGCGCGCGGCGACGGAGTTTGAGTGAGTGCTTGCTTTACCTGCCTCTCAATTCCCCAGACAGTCAACCCGACAACACGCCCCTCAGGGAGAATCCCCTCGGGGTCAGTGGAGGCTACTGAAGAACTGAAGAGACGAGATAAAGCATCAGGCTTGGTGTTCTTAGAGCCCGGACGATAAGAAATCACAAACTCGAAACGAGCGAAAAACAGCGCCCAGCGCGCCTGACGCGCATTAAGTCGTTTGGCAGAACGGATGTACTCAAGGTTCCTATGGTCAGTCCAAACGACAAAAGGAACGGTCGCCCCCTCCAACCACTGTCGCCATTCGCCTAGGGCTAAGCGAATGGCGAGCAGTTCGCGGTTTCCCACATCATAGTTACGTTCCGACGGCGACAGGCGATGAGAAAAATACGCGCAAGGGTGGACCTTGTCGTCAGAGAGGGAGCGCTGAGAAAGAATGGCTCCCACGCCCACCTCTGACGCGTCAACCTCGACAACGAACTGTCTAGTGACGTCAGGTGTAACAAGGATAGGTGCGGATGTAAAACGATTCTTGAGGAGATCAAAAGCTCCCTGGGCGGAAACGGACCACTTAAAGCACGTCTTGACAGAAGTAAGGGCTGTGAGAGGAGCTGCCACCTGACCGAAATTACGGATGAAACGACGATAGAAGTTCGCGAAGCCGAGAAAGCGCTGCAGCTCGACGCGTGACTTAGGGACGGGCCAATCAATGACAGCTTGGACCTTAGCGGGATCCATCTTAATGCCTTCAGCGGAAATAACAGAACCGAGAAATGTGACGGAGGAGGCATGAAAAGAGCACTTCTCAGCCTTCACAAAAAGACAATTCTCTAAAAGGCGCTGGAGGACACGTCGAACGTGCTGAACATGAATCTGGAGTGACGGTGAAAAAATCAGGATATCGTCAAGGTAAACGAAAACAAAGATGTTCAGCATGTCTCTCAGGACATCATTGACTAATGCCTGAAAGACAGCTGGAGCGTTAGCGAGGCCGAAAGGAAGAACCCGGTATTCAAAGTGCCCTAACGGAGTGTTAAACGCCGTCTTCCACTCGTCCCCCTCCCTGATGCGCACGAGATGGTAAGCGTTACGAAGGTCCAACTTAGTGAAAAACCTGGCTCCCTGCAGGATCTCGAAGGCTGAAGACATAAGAGGAAGCGGATAACGATTCTTCACTGTTATGTCATTCAGCCCTCGATAATCTATGCAGGGGCGCAGGGACCCGTCCTTCTTCTTAACAAAAAAAACCCCAGCTCCGGCGGGAGAGGAGGAGGGGACTATGGTACCGGCGGCAAGAGCTACAGACAAATAATCTTCGAGAGCCTTACGTTCGGGAGCCGACAGAGAGTATAGTCTACCCCGGGGGGGAGTGGTTCCCGGAAGGAGATCAATACTACAATCATACGACCGGTGTGGAGGAAGAGAGGTGGCCCTGGACCGACTGAACACCGTGCGCAGATCGTGATATTCCTCCGGCACCCCTGTCAAATCACCAGGCTCCTCCTGTGAAGAAGAGACAGAGGAAACAGGAGGGATAGCAGACATTAAACATTTCACATGACAAGAGACGTTCCAGGAGAGGATAGAATTACTAGACCAATTAATGGAAGGATTATGACAAACTAGCCAGGGATGGCCCAAAACAACAGGTGTAAAAGGTGAACGAAAAATTAAAAAAGAAATGGTTTCGCTATGATTACCAGAAACAGTGAGGGTTAAAGGTAGCGTCTCACGCTGAATCCTGGGGAGAGGACTACCATCCAGGGCGAACAAGGCCGTGGACTCCCTTAACTGTCTGAGAGGAATGTCATGTTCCCGAGCCCAGGTCTCGTCCATAAAACAGCCCTCCGCCCCAGAGTCTATTAAGGCACTGCAGGAAGCTGACGAACCGGTCCAGCGTAGATGGACCGACAAGGTAGTGCAGGATCTTGAAGGAGAGACAGGAGTAGTAGCGCTCACCAGTAGCCCTCCGCTTACTGATGAGCTCTGGCTTTTACTGGACATGAAGTGACAAAATGACCAGCAGAACCGCAATAGAGACAGAGGCGGTTGGTGATTCTCCGTTCCCTCTCCTTAGTCGAGATGCGGATACCTCCCAGCTGCATAGGCTCAGCACCCGAGCCGGCAGAGGAAGATGGTAGTGATGCGGAGAGGGGGGCAACGGAGAACGCGAGCTCCTTTCCACGAGCTCGGTGACGAAGATCAACCCGTCGCTCAATGCGAATAGCGAGTTCAATCAAGGAATCCACGCTGGAAGGAACCTCCCGGGAGAGAATCTCATCCTTTACCTCTGCGCGGAGACCCTCCAGAAAACGAGCGAGCAAAGCCGGCTCGTTCCAGCCACTGGAGGCAGCAAGAGTGCGAAACTCAATAGAGTAGTCTGTTATGGATCGATTACCTTGACATAGGGAAGACAGGACCCTGGAAGCCTCCTCCCCAAAAACAGATCGATCAAAAACCCGTATCATCTCCTCCTTAAAGTCCTGATACTGGTTAGTACACTCAGCCCTTGCCTCCCAGATTGCCGTGCCCCACTCTCGTAAGGAGAGATATGACGTAGGCGACACGAGCAGTGCTCCTGGAGTAAGTGTTGGGCTGGAGAGAAAACACAATATCACACTGGGTGAGGAACGAGCGGCATTCAGTGGGCTCCCCAGAGTAACACGGCGGGTTATTGATTCTGGGCTCCGGAGATTCGAAAGCCCTGGAAGTGGCCGGTGGATCGAGGCGGAGATGGTGAACCTGTTCTGTGAGGTTGGAGACTTGGGTGGCCAGGGTCTCAACGGCATGTTGAGCAGCAGACAATTTCTGCTCGTGTCTGCCTAGCATCGCTCCCTGGATCTCGACGGCTGAGTGGAGAGGATCCGAAGTCGCTGGGTCCATTCTTGGTCGGATTCTTCTGTTACGGTGCGTGAATGAGGACCCAAAAGCGAATTAACGTAAACAGAGCTTCTTTAATAACAAAACAAAACGTAGGCTCAGATGGACCGGCAGGTTCCGACAGGACAGGACAAGGTTGCAGCAAACATGACGATAGTCTGGTTCAGGCATGAACAACACAAACAAGAATCCGACAAAGACAGAAGCAGAAACAGAGAGAGATATTGGGACCTAATCAGAGGGAAAAAGGCAACAGGTGGGAAAAGGGGTGACGAGGTAGTTAGGAGGAGACAAGGAACAGCTGGGGGAAAGAGGGGGAGAAAAGGTAACCTAATAACGACCAGCAGAGGGAGACAGGGTGAAGGGAAAGGACAGAAACAGGACACAACATGACAATACATGACACTCTACTATGCCATGATACTATACTATGCCATGATACTATGCAATGATACTATACTATGCCATGATACTATGCCATGATACTATACTATGCCATGATACTATGCCATGATACTATACTATGCCATGATACTATACTATGCCACAATACTATACTATGCCATGATACTATACTATTCCATGATACTATACTATGCCATGATACTATGCCATGATACTATACTATTCCATGATACTATACTATGCCATGATACTATGCCTTTAGAGGTGGGGGTGGAAATGCAGTTGTTCAGTCACTGCATGAATATTAAATATGGGTTACGCATATACATTTTTTCCCCCTCTAGTAAAACAAGTTGTTGTTATTCAACCAACCACCGCCAATACTGCAATAAAATAGATGACTATTACATATTGGCCTATGTGTTTTCTTGCTGTGTTTTCATCCAGTAAAACTGTTAAGGAGTGTACACTAGCATACTAATCCATCTTCAGCTCCAAACATGTCCAGCTCCAGTTCCAGTTCTGATATTGGCCAGTACTGTCTGTGGTTTCTGAAAGTACAGAATAAAGAGGAATTATTCATTAGAATACAATATAACGATATAGCAATAAAACAATATTACAAAGAAGTAACATAAAACACTGCTATAAAAATAGTATATTGAATTGACAAAAATCACAAATTTGAGTTATAACAGTAAGAAACTAACTTTTGAGCTCCACAAGGGGGAAAGGCAGGGCAGAAGAGAGCTATGCTAAATAGGCCAAATAAAAACAAACCATGGTCATATTTTTTTTATTAATTTAACTAACAACAAATTATTATTTACAATGACGGCCTACACCAGCCAAACTCGGATGACGCTAGGCCAATTGTGCACCGCCCTATGGGACTCCCAACAGCTGGTTGTGATACAGCCTAAATTCGAACCAGGGTGTCTGTAGTGACGCCTCTAGCACTAAGATGCAGTGCCGTAGACCGCTGCACCACTTGGGAGTCATAAGGTCAGGGTAGCTTCAAAATACAACACAAGCTAATACTTCTCAGATGCAATTAGCATTGTTTTACAGAGCTAATAGAATAATGTAGCTAGCTACATAAGCACAATTGAATATAACACCATAAAGGTTATGAAATTAGTAACGTTACCTCGCGTGTCTGCAGTTATAAGGAATATACACAAATATATTATGCTCCATACACACAGTGAGCTACAGTAGAAACGACATACAGAAACTATTATAACATAATAAGGCACGTACTTTGATAGAAACGCACACATTTCCCAAGTTATTATTAGTAATTAAAACAAAAATTACTGCGATGCGGGCAACAGATGGAAAATGTGAACACGTGTGTGTGCAGATCCTTTTCTGACGGAAGATGCACAAATGTCTGCAGACTTGAACTGCACAAACAATTGGGAAGTGCTTGGGGAATTTATTGTGGGTCAGAAATGTCTGAAAAATTAATGGTCCGGAAAAGTAAAAATTGAAATTTTTATGTGAATGAATGAGGAGGCGAAACACACCTCAATTCAAACTGTTCTTAGAAAATAAAATCATTTGAAATTGAAGTTGAAACAGCTTATAAATAAAAACAGGCTAAGTGCCTTGGTTTGAGGGCAGCGCGGATTAAATGTACTGTTGCGTAACAATCACATTCTGGAATGGAGAGAACGTTCTAACATCACGTGCATGAAATAACTCACGCTGGGGCAACCATTAGATATTTGGAACTCACGCATGAAAGGGTTAATGCTAGTTAGTGCTAGTTTGACCACCAGAGGGCATCTTTGAGAAGCATTTGACAGTTTTTACTAAATAATGTACTAAATAATTTAAAACCTTTTTTTGTAAGAACATAGTATATGGGATTGATTTACATTATGGTGTTTTTATTCCAAGAAAAACAAAAAACTAAACCCTCAGGGTTTCCCGTTAGGAAACTATGGCGATGTACTAAAACGTAAGAAGATTCTTAAGAGAAAAAAATAAGTTCATAAGATAGTTCTTAAGTGCAATTCCTCAACAACATCTTAAGATTTAATGATTTTCTCACACACTTCTCAAACAACTTAAAGATTAGCCACTTTTTTTCAATTTTCACCTAAAATGACATACCCAAATCTAACTGCCTGTAGCTCAGGCCCTGAAGCAAGGATATGCATATTCTTGGTACCATTTGAAAGGAAACACTTTGAAGTTTATGGAAATGTGAAAGGAATGTAGGAGAATATAACACAATAGATCTGGTAAAAGATAATACAAAGAAAAACCAACTGTTCTTTTGTATTTTTTTGTACCATCATCTTTGAAATGCAAGAGAAAGACCATATATTATTCCAGCCCAGGAGCAATTTAGATTTTGGGCACTAGATGGCATCAGTGTATGTGCAACGTTTAAGACTGATATAATGAACCATTGCATTTCTGTTCAAAATGTTGTATCAAGACTGCCCAAATGTGCCTAATTTGTTTATTAATAACTTTTCATGTTCAAAATTGTGCAACAATAGCATGGTATTATTTCACTGTAATAGCTACTGTAAATTGGACAGTGCAGTTAGATTAACAAGAATTTAAGCTTTCTGCCAACATCAGATATGTCTGTCCTGGGAAATGTTATTTTTACATACAACCTCATGCTAATCGCATTATCCTACGTTAGCTCAACCGTCCCGTGGAAGGGACACCGATCCCAAAGAAGTTTTAAGATGTTTGTTGTTAGGCTTTGTGAATCTTGGCCCAGAAGGCTCAAGCCCTTCAGGGTTGTCACTAGTTACCACCATAGAAATAAGAATTAATAGAACTGGGGTCCGTATTCAAGTCAATGATGCCATAATAGGTGGACTTAGGGCGATTGTGAGTGTACCCATATGTCTGTCGCTTGACAGATAACCACTGGCTTGGACAGGGAAGATACAACCTCCAGTCCTCCTGACCAGCAGCCTTTTGCAGTGCCAAGTGACTCAGAAGGGGGTGAGTAAATAAGGCCAGATATTCAAGGTATTTGCTATTTTCTGTTATTGTAGGAGAATATAAATGTATCGCTACAGCACATATATAAATCAGTATATCAACAGTTAATGAGTTTTATTTAGTAAAAGTCCCAGCATACAACATTTAACTCAAATCCATTTGAATTATACTTTTTTTCTTAAAGAGTTCATGCAATATTTCACTCCAATCAAAATAAAATGTTATTGGTTGTGTACACAATAATAATAAAAATAATAATACATGGGACTTATATGGAGCTTTTCAAGGAACCAAAGGTGCTTTACAATTATAGAAATAAAAAACGGAAAAAACTAAACAGACTAAACAAGACATGAATAAAAGAGATGTGGGCTGAAAGAATGGAACGAGTGTGAGGTATCAGTCTATGGGGAGGGGGATGGTTGGGATCTCGATATGAACCCAGTTTGTGTAAGGGTCAGGTGCTGCTCAGTATGGTGAAGAGAGTGTGTTTTAGGAGGGGGTGGAGCTTAAGGGTAGGCCTTGTCAAAGAGGTGGGGCATTAGGAGGGATTGAAAGATAGTGAAATTCCAGAGCCTAGGAGCAACCCTGGAGAAGGCATTGTCGCCAAAGCACTGGAGCTTCAACCTGGGGATGACAAGGTGGCCCACTGTGGCAGAACTGATTGCGTTGTGGGTTGGTGGGGGAGAAGAAGGTCTGAGAGCTAAGGTGGTGAAGGGCTTTGTAGATCAAATCAAATTGTATTTGTCACATCCACATGTTTAACAGATGTTATTGCGGGTGTAGCAAAATGCTTGTGTTTCAAGCTCCAACAGTGCAGTAATATCTAACAATTCACAACAATACACACAATCTAAAAGTAAAATAATGGAATTAAGGAATATTTAATATATTAGGATGAGCAATGTCTGAGTGGCATATACTAAATACAGTATATACATATGAAATGAGTAAAGCAAAAATATGTAAACATTTATTAAAGTGACTAGTGTGCCATTATTAAAGTGGCCAGTGATTTCAAGTCTATGTATATGGAGCAGCAGCCTCTAAGGTGCAGGGTTACTGAACCGGGTGGAAGCCGCCTGGTGATGGCTATTTAACAGTCTGATAGCCTTGAGATAAAAACAATTTTTCAGTTTCTCGGTCCCAGCTTTGATGCACCTGTACAGACCTCGCCTTCTGGATGATAACGGGGTGAACAGATAGTGGCTCGGGTGGTTGTTGTCTTTGACATTTTTGGCCTTCCTATGACGTCGGGTGCTGTAGGTGTCCTGGAGGGCAGGTAGTTTGCCCTTGATTATGCATTTGGCAGACTGGAGAGCACTGCGGTTGATGGCGGTGCAGTTGCCTTACCAGACAGTGATACAGCCAGACAGGATGCTCTCAAGTGTTCATCTGTAAAAGTTTGGGAGGGTTTTAGAGGACAGGCCAAATTTATTCAGCCTCCTGAGGTTGAAGAGGCTCTGTTGCGACTTCTGTGGGTGGACCATTTCAGATCGTCAGTGATGTTGTTACGGTGCGTGAATGAGGACCCAAAAGCGAATTAACGTAAACAGAGCTTCTTTAATAACAAAACAAAACGTAGGCTCAGATGGACCGGCAGGTTCCGACAGGACAGGACAAGGTTGCAGCAAACATGACGATAGTCTGGTTCAGGCATGAACAACACAAACAAGAATCCGACAAAGACAGGAGCAGAAACAGAGAGAGATATAGAGGACTAATCAGAGGGAAAAAGGGAACAGGTGGGAAAAGGGGTGACGAGGTAGTTAGGAGGAGACAAGGCACAGCTGGGGGAAAGAGGGGGAGAAAAGGTAACCTAACAACGACCAGCAGAGGGAGACAGGGTGAAGGGAAAGGACAGAAACAAGACACAACATGACAGTACATGACAGTACCCCCCCACTCACCGAGCGCCTCCTGGCGCACTCGAGGAGGAAACCTGGCGGCAACGGAGGAAATCATCGATCAGCGCACGGTCCAGCACGTCCCGAGAGGGAACCCAACTCCTCTCCTCAGGACCGTACCCCTCCCAATCTACTAGGTACTGATGACCACGGCCCCGAGGACGCATGTCCAAAATCCTACGGACCCTGTAGATGGGTGCGCCCTCGACAAGGATGGGGGGGGGGGGGAAGACGAGCGGGGGCGCGAAGAACGGGCTTGACACAGGAGACATGGAAGACCGGGTGGACGCGACGAAGATATCGCGGAAGAAGAAGTCGAACTGCGACAGGATTAATGATCCGAGAAATACGGAACGGACCAATGAACCGCGGGGTCAACTTGCGAGAAGTGGTCTTAAGGGGAAGGTTCTGAGTGGAGAGCCAAACTCTCTGACCGCGACAATATCTAGGACTCTTAGTTCTACGCTTATTAGCAGCCCTCACAGTCTGCGCCCTATAACGGCAAAGTGCAGACCTGACCCTCTTCCAGGTGCGCTCGCAACGTTGGACAAAAGCCTGAGCGGAGGGGACGCTGGACTCGGCGAACTGAGATGAGAACAGCGGAGGCTGGTACCCGAGGCTACTCTGAAAAGGAGATAGCCCGGTCGCAGACGAAGGAAGCGAGTTGTGGGCGTATTCTGCCCAGGGGAGCTGTTCTGACCAAGACGCAGGGTTGCGAAAAGAAAGACTGCGTAAGATGCGACCAATAGTCTGATTGGCCCGTTCTGCTTGACCGTTAGACTGAGGGTGAAAGCCGGAAGAGAGACTGACGGAAGCCCCAATCAAACGGCAAAACTCCCTCCAAAATTGAGACGTGAATTGCGGACCTCTGTCCGAAACGACGTCTGACGGAAGGCCATGAATTCTGAAAACATTCTCGATGATGATTTGTGCCGTCTCTTTAGCAGAAGGAAGCTTAGCAAGGGGAATAAAATGAGCCGCCTTAGAGAACCTATCGACAACCGTAAGAATAACAGTCTTCCCCGCTGACGAAGGCAGTCCGGTGACAAAATCTAAGGCGATGTGAGACCACGGTCGAGAGGGAATGGGAAGCGGCCTGAGACGGCCGGCAGGAGGGGAGTTACCGGACTTAGTCTGCGCGCAGACCGAACAAGCAGCCACGAAACGACGCGTGTCATGCTCCCGGGTGGGCCACCAAAAACGCTGGCGAATGGAAGCAAGCGTACCCCGAACGCCAGGGTGGCCGGCTAACTTGGCAGAGTGAGCCCACTGAAGAACGGCCAGACGAGTAGGAACGGGAACGAAAAGAAGGTTCCTAGGACAAGCGCGCGGCGACGGAGTGTGAGTGAGCGCTTGCTT
This sequence comes from Oncorhynchus mykiss, assembly GCF_057628025.1. Classification (NCBI taxonomy): domain Eukaryota; kingdom Metazoa; phylum Chordata; class Actinopteri; order Salmoniformes; family Salmonidae; genus Oncorhynchus; species Oncorhynchus mykiss. Next base: position 56,161,335 of record NC_143028.1, read on the forward strand.
TACCTGCCTCTCAATTCCCTAGACAGTCAACCCGACAACACGCCCCTCAGGGAGAATCCCCTCGGGGTCAGTGGAGGCTACTGAAGAACTGAAGAGACGAGATAAAGCATCAGGCTTGGTGTTCTTAGAGCCTGGACGATAAGAAATCACGAACTCGAAACGAGCGAAAAACAGCTCCCAACGCGCCTGACGCGCATTAAGTCGTTTGGCAGAACGGATGTACTCAAGGTTCCTATGGTCAGTCCAAACGACAAAAGGAACGGTCGCCCCCTCCAACCACTGTCGCCATTCGCCTAGGGCTAACCGGATGGCGAGCAGTTCGCGGTTTCCCACATCATAGTTACGTTCCGACGGCGACAGGCGATGAGAAAAATACGCGCAAGGGTGGACCTTGTCGTCAGAGAAGGAGCGCTGAGAAAGAATGGCTCCCACGCCCACCTCTGACGCGTCAACCTCGACAACGAACTGTCTAGAGACGTCAGGTGTAACAAGGATAGGAGCGGATGTAAAACGATTCTTGAGGAGATCAAAAGCTCCCTGGGCGGAAACGGACCACTTAAAGCACGTCTTGACAGAAGTAAGGGCTGTGAGAGGGGCTGCCACCTGACCGAAATTACGGATGAAACGACGATAGAAGTTCGCGAAGCCGAGAAAGCGCTGCAACTCGACGCGTGACTTAGGGACGGGCCAATCAATGACAGCTTGGACCTTAGCGGGATCCATCTTAATGCCTTCAGCGGAAATAACAGAACCGAGAAATGTGACGGAGGAGGCATGAAAAGAGCACTTCTCAGCCTTCACAAAAAGACAATTCTCTAAAAGGCGCTGGAGGACACGTCGAACGTGCTGAACATGAATCTGGAGTGATGGTGAAAAAATCAGGATATCGTCAAGGTAAACGAAAACAAAGATGTTCAGCATGTCTCTCAGGACATCATTGACTAATGCCTGAAAGACAGCTGGAGCGTTAGCGAGGCCGAAAGGAAGAACCCGGTATTCAAAGTGCCCTAACGGAGTGTTAAACGCCGTCTTCCACTCGTCCCCCTCCCTGATGCGCACGAGATGGTAAGCGTTACGAAGGTCCAACTTAGTGAAAAACCTGGCTCCCTGCAGGATCTCGAAGGCTGAAGACATAAGAGGAAGCGGATAACGATTCTTCACTGTTATGTCATTCAGCCCTCGATAATCTATGCAGGGGCGCAGGGACCCGTCCTTCTTCTTAACAAAAAAAAACCCCGCTCCGGCGGGAGAGGAGGAGGGGACTATGGTACCGGCGGCAAGAGCTACAGACAAATAATCTTCGAGAGCCTTACGTTCGGGAGCCGACAGAGAGTATAGTCTACCCCGGGGGGGAGTGGTTCCCGGAAGGAGATCAATACTACAATCATACGACCGGTGTGGAGGAAGAGAGGTGGCCCTGGACCGACTGAACACCGTGCGCAGATCGTGATATTCCTCCGGCACCCCTGTCAAATCACCAGGCTCCTCCTGTGAAGAAGAGACAGAGGAAACAGGAGGGATAGCAGACATTAAACATTTCACATGACAAGAGACGTTCCAGGAGAGGATAGAATTACTAGACCAATTAATGGAAGGATTATGACAAACTAGCCAGGGATGGCCCAAAACAACAGGTGTAAAAGGTGAACGAAAAATTAAAAAAGAAATGGTTTCGCTATGATTACCAGAAACAGTGAGGGTTAAAGGTAGCGTCTCACGCTGAATCCTGGGGAGAGGACTACCATCCAGGGCGAACAAGGCCGTGGACTCCCTTAACTGTCTGAGAGGAATGTCATGTTCCCGAGCCCAGGTCTCGTCCATAAAACAGCCCTCCGCCCCAGAGTCTATTAAGGCACTGCAGGAAGCTGACGAACCGGTCCAGCGTAGATGGACCGACAAGGTAGTGCAGGATCTTGAAGGAGAGACAGGAGTAGTAGCGCTCACCAGTAGCCCTCCGCTTACTGATGAGCTCTGGCTTTTACTGGACATGAAGTGACAAAATGACCAGCAGAACCGCAATAGAGACAGAGGCGGTTGGTGATTCTCCGTTCCCTCTCCTTAGTCGAGATGCGGATACCTCCCAGCTGCATAGGCTCAGCACCCGAGCCGGCAGAGGAAGATGGTAGTGATGCGGAGAGGGGGGCAACGGAGAACGCGAGCTCCTTTCCACGAGCTCGGTGACGAAGATCAACCCGTCGCTCAATGCGAATAGCGAGTTCAATCAAGGAATCCACGCTGGAAGGAACCTCCCGGGAGAGAATCTCATCCTTTACCTCTGCGCGGAGACCCTCCAGAAAACGAGCGAGCAAAGCCGGCTCGTTCCAGCCACTGGAGGCAGCAAGAGTGCGAAACTCAATAGAGTAGTCTGTTATGGATCGATTACCCTGACATAGGGAGGACAGGGCCCTGGAAGCCTCCTCCCCAAAAACAGATCGATCAAAAACCTGTATCATCTCCTCCTTAAAGTCCTGATACTGGTTAGTACACTCAGCCCTTGCCTCCCAGATTGCCGTGCCCCACTCACGAGCCCGTCCAGTAAGGAGAGATATGACGTAGGCGACACGAGCAGTGCTCCTGGAGTAAGTGTTGGGCTGGAGAGAAAACACAATATCACACTGGGTGAGGAACGAGCGGCATTCAGTGGGCTCCCCAGAGTAACACGGCGGGTTATTGATTCTGGGCTCCGGAGATTCGAAAGCCCTGGAAGTGGCCGGTGGATCGAGGCGGAGATGGTGAACCTGTTCTGTGAGGTTGGAGACTTGGGTGGCCAGGGTCTCAACGGCATGTCGAGCAGCAGACAATTCCTGCTTGTGTCTGCCTAGCATCGCTCCCTGGATCTCGACGGCTGAGTGGAGAGGATCCGAAGTCGCTGGGTCCATTCTTGGTCGGATTCTTCTGTTACGGTGCGTGAATGAGGACCCAAAAGCGAATTAACGTAAACAGAGCTTCTTTAATAACAAAACAAAACGTAGGCTCAGATGGACCGGCAGGTTCCGACAGGACAGGACAAGGTTGCAGCAAACATGACGATAGTCTGGTTCAGGCATGAACAACACAAACAAGAATCCGACAAAGACAGGAGCAGAAACAGAGAGAGATATAGAGGACTAATCAGAGGGAAAAAGGGAACAGGTGGGAAAAGGGGTGACGAGGTAGTTAGGAGGAGACAAGGCACAGCTGGGGGAAAGAGGGGGAGAAAAGGTAACCTAACAACGACCAGCAGAGGGAGACAGGGTGAAGGGAAAGGACAGAAACAAGACACAACATGACAGTACATGACAGATGTGTACGCTGAGGAACTTGAAGCTTTCTACCTGCTCCGCTGCGGTCCCGTCAATGTGGATAGGGGCGTGCTCTATCTATCTATCTATCTATCTATCTATCTATCTCCAGAAGTCCACAACCAGCTTCTTTGTTCTGTCGACATTGAGTGAGAGGTTATTTTCCTGGTACCACACTCCCAGGTCCCTCACCTCCTCTCTGTAGGCTGTCTTGTTATTGTTGGTAATCAGGCCTACTACTGTTGTGTTGTCTGCTAACTTGTTGACTGAGTTGGAGGCGTGCGTGGCCATGCAGTCATGGGTGAACAGGGAATACAGGAGGGGGCTGAGCATGAGGATGAGAGTTGAGGATCATCGAAGTTGAAGTGTTGTTTCCTACCTTCACAACCTTCATAACTTCCGTCAGGAAGTGCAGGATCCAGTTGCACAGGGCGGGTTCAGACCCAGGGACCAGAGCTTAACCTTTTAATTAACACGTAAGTTATAAATATTAATAACGGCCCTTACAGCGTGAGTTCTTTTAGCACGCGGTACATTTCATCCCCATGTCAACATATTATCACCACTGGACATGTAGCCTACAGAAGCCTGCCTCGTCACCAAGCGAGGAAGATATTTCTCATCAAATGCGGTGAGTATTATGGCTTGGATAGGTTTTAGCCTGGTCGAGGCGGAGGACAATGAGAATGAGTCTTTTGTGCTCACCAGAGATGTGGTACATTCTTAACAAGTCTAGCTGTTAGGTCGCTAACCTATGATTTGTTTTTTTGTCAGCGCAACCTTATTGAGACTGGTTTATGGGATGAGTTTGGCTGTGGATGTGTTCCATGTGATGCTTGGATGATGAAGTTAGCATTTATCTTTTACAATAAAAGGTCAAATTGAGGAATAAAGTTCAAGACTTACTTTCCATCAGTACAAAATAATATTTAGATGCTGTTCAGACAACAATGGTTTTTAGACGCGTTTGTTGTGTCATACGTTCTGTTGCTACTGTTCCAATCACATATTTGAGATCATACGCTGCAGGGACTACTCAACAATGATCACAAATACGTGATAGTACGCGTCAAAGTATTAACCTCATCTTTATCAAATTATCTGTAAAGGGACCACTCTGAACAGAATACTTTTTACTCCACTTACATACGTGTGGGTGTGCAGGTTGTATATTATTATTATTTTTATATTCCTACTTTATCAGATCATCATAATAACCCATTATACTCAATATTATGTTACTTTATCTCTAGTAACCCATTATACATTTGTGTTACATCACAAATTCCTCATCTAGACTCGTGTTCTATTCATACAGGGGTTTAGATATTTACACTAGCTCTATTTAACAGCATATGAGGAAATAGTGCTCTCTTCTTTCATAACCCCATACATAATAACATTATACAGCAAACTCCACTGATGAGACATGTTATCCTCATTATTAACGAGACATATTATCCTCTGACTGTAGATCCAAAGGTGGTGTTGGACAGACCCCTAGATTTACATTTGTATTTATTTCGGATCCCCAAGGCAGCACCCACTCTTCCTAGATAACGTTACAGATTGAAAAACTCAGCTCGCAGAACTGGTTGGGGCATTCATTCACCTCTTTCACATGTGAGCTAGTCCCCTTACAGCTCTCATCCACTCAATGCTTAATAGCTTAATTTCAAACCTCTTATTATCCAAATTTCAAGCAGTTTATTATCCTAATGTCAAATGTCAATCTTAATAGTAATAAGTTCAATCATTTATTATCCACATTACAATCAGCTCTTGTTATCCAAATATCAATCTTTCAGCTTATTATTCCATATCTCACAATCACACAACTTTCACAAAAACTCTCGGTAATCTCCTCATTAACACATGCATCGTCAACGATTATCTCTTGTTGTTACTTGCTATGCACAATATGTATCATCAATGGTTCTCTTGCCGCTACTTGCTATACATATAAATAACACCCCGTACTCAAAAATACCTTGTGTTATTTTTTAGTGGTATCATGGTATCATTACACCCCCACTCTAGTCTTCGCATAAAACTAGTCAATATCCTTCTATCTATAAAGCTATGTGTACCTTTTTATGCGTTACCTGCCTTGATTTTATTTTTTACAAATGTTTTTCTTTTTATACAGATTCATTGAAATTGACTTACTGAAATCAGTTTTCGTGTCTCCTCCTGGGCAGCTCACAGTAAGGGTGTGGTCTGGGCGGGTCTCATCTGCTTTTGGTCAGACAGGAATTTCCTCCATGCTTCATAAAATGTGCCACCAGTTTTCCTCGCAGACCCCCACTGGATAGCTCCGCAGACAGAATCAATTATGCTGTTCGTTGACACCAATTTTTCATGGAAATTCATGCACAGGGACACTCAAAGTCAATCTTAAATGAATCATTGTTATTTGTCAGAATGCAGGAGAGGTTCCAACCAACTCAATGCACCATAGTAAACATGTCAATCAGGAGCTCTCCCTGGGCAGTCTCAGCAGTTGTCTTATACACAGCCAAGTTATATTTACATGATTTAGCATATTTAATTAATCATTACCATTTTGTTTCATTTATGTGATCAACCAATGCTGGTTCATAACATGTGACAGACCAATACCTCACAAGGCTTCTCTCTAAGCTGAGACCTTGAAACTGAGATATCTTTTGTTCGTTCTCAAAACAAGGTCTGGGCATACTGCCAAATTGCAGATACTGTAAGGACCTATGCTGGAGATGAGAAACAAGTACAGGGAGTGAACATTTAATGAAACACGGACAGGAACAGAATACGGACAGCATCTGGGCAGGAGAAAACAAAAACGACAATAATGCTGACACAGGGATCAAACTGAGGAATAGACAGATAAAGAAGCAATCAATAAAGTGAAGTAGTCCAGGCGATTCCAATGAGCGCTGATATGCATAATGATGGTGACAGGTGTGCGTAATGAAGGGCAACCTGGTGCTCTCGAGCGCCAGAGAGGAGCAGGCGTGACAGATACTGATAAGTGAGGATTGGTTAAATCAGTCACTTGCATGAACACAGAAATGGGTTATTAGAACAGCCCATTAATAGAACACATAAAACAGTTATAAGAAAAACACAAACATCAAAATTCCCATTACATTAGCCTGTTATTTTTTTTTCCTTTGCTTTGTTAGTTTTTAAAAAGACAATAGTTTTCCGTTTCCACTAATTTAGTGCATGTTCCATGAGAATTCAAATGTGATAATGAAACTGAAAATACTTTTTATTATATCTATTGATGGTCTATGCGGTGCCCATTAACACAAAACAAAGGCTGACAGATGTATGGATGGACACACACGCGATTTCCTGCAGACTGTTTTGTGTCAGATCTTTTGAAGGTTTGTCTCAAGCATGACCAGTCACACACGGGCCGAGGCACCAAAAGTAAATCACCCATCCATGTTCCTCCAGACGTTCTGATGAGTTAGGTAACCGAAGAAAATGTTCAATTACTGGATTCTCAGTCAAGCAGCAATGACCTTTTCACTTTACCAGACGGACAGGCTGCAGAGCATTGCTGATGAGACGCTCCACTGACAAATTTCCTGAGACTCTGATTATAGAGTCAAATCCGCATCTAGAGATTGAAGATTTTATCTTGAGCGAGGGTTAGCTTCCTTATGGCTCAGAGATGCTCAGATGCGTTTTTGAGGACAGATATTCTTGATCAATTCAGTTCTGTGGATTAACCAGACTTGGAATGCAGCATTGGAAGTGATCAGGAGGAATCCACAGTCAACGTTGCTTATGAGGAAAACATACACCTACAGTACTGTAGGATGAGGTGATGTGTCACAGTTTTCAGCTTTGGGGACAAGATGGTAAAATTATTTATGGACATAAGCAACAGAATACTAATGTGTAAAGTACACAGTGTCCAATCCCCACAGTGTTGATGTGGGAAATAGAATGGCCTAGAAGAAGTGTCGACATTCCATCTGTGCATTTTCCATTACCATCACACTATCCCAGGTTCACCACTTACCTAGCAGGAAGACAGCATTGTCACGACCCATTCTACTGTATGTGCAAACTAATGAGCATTTAGGAACTGGGATCTGGATTTTCCCCCATCCTGAGGAACCCATTAAAGATTTCCTTTTAGGGATAGCCCCCTTTTTTTCAATTTTCGCCTAAATGACATACCCAAATCTAACTCCCTCTAGCTCAGGCCCTGAAGCAAGGATATGCATATTCTTGGTGCCATTTGAAAGGAAACACTTTGAAGTTTGTGGAAATGTGAATTGAATGTAGGATAAGCTAACACAATAGATCTGGTAGAAGAAAATACAAAGAAAAATAACAACCAGTGTTTTTCTACCACCATCTTTGAAATGCAACAGAAAGGTCCCACTTCCAGCCATCACTGGTTGTAATTCGGATGGTGTCCACAAGATGGCAGCAGTGTATGTGCAACGTTTCAGATGGATAACTTGAAGTTTGAGCGAGCGACATGACATTTAGTGTGAAGTCACCAGGTACATTTGGCCAAATTGCAAAGGAGCCATTTGCATTCATATGACATTTTTCTGCAATAATATCGTGAAATCTGTATACTCCAGTATTAGTAGCCATATTATAAGTTCAACATTTGCAAAACAACCAGTTTTCATAACTGAATATTTGTATACTTTTTGTCCAAATGGAAAAGGCATGCTGTCGCAAAAGGTTAGCGCCTACATTTTGCGACCGAGACAGGGTTTCTGGATACTCTTGTAAAGCCCAGCTCATTGGCTATCTAGCTAGCTGTTAGACCCTGATTGGTGCTTATTTGACAAAGATACAGTCAATTAAATGAAGACATCCCGCGTCATCGGCGTGTCATTAAGGCATCACTCTCTGACCAAATTTGATGTCCTATAGGATATACGATGATATACCCCTAATGATATACTGAAGTCTGGTACATTCTAGGATCTCTGAGGAATACATACGAACGTGAATTGACCGGTTGAAACAATGTTTAGGGATAGGCGTTCCGTTAACGGAACTGTTGTAAATCATGCAGCGCCTTATGTCAACATCGCAAATTTTAGAGAAACAACAAATGTCAATACATATAAGTGTCTTATATCGGCTGAAAGCTTAAATTCTTGTTACTATAACTGCACTGTCCAATTTACAGTAGCTATTGCCATGCTATCTCACCGCGATAGGTTTGATAAATTCACCTCTGTAGGTGAAATGTGGACTTACATTCTGAAATCTTGCTCTGATTTATCATCCAAAGGGTCTCAGAGATAACATGAAGTGTCGTTTTGTTTGATAAAATCATTTTTAATATCCTATAAAGGTCCACATAGCATGCACAATCGATTTTGTATTTCCACTCGTTCAATTTGCAAAGAAAGGAATCTGTGAAAATATAACCCTAAGAAGTTATTTAAAGATCTAATGAAGTCATTTTGATCTCAATATCAAATAATTTCTGGTTAACAGTCAAGTACCTTACTGTGTTTGTTTTCAATTAAAATGGTCAAAATAATAATAGCTTCTTAGCAAGAACTTTGCTAGGACTCTCTCGGAGTGGTCAGAGTGACTAGGGGAACTAGCTGTTATTGGCAGAAAGGTTTAGAACACTTTCTTAATAGTCTATTAACTAATTTACCGCCTGGTGGTGTGACCTGTAATGATGGGGCGGTGAGTCGGAAGCAGGTGAAATGTTTTAATAAAACAACAAAACCAATAACATGGCACTAACATAAGGCAGAACGCCAATACACAAGAACAATACCAAGAGTGACATATAAAGGTGAGGAAATTATGAAGGTAATGGAGTCCAGGTGTGAATCATCACAATGGTCATCATAATGATTCACAGGTGCGCGTAATGAGTGACAGGTGTGCGTAATGATGAATCCCAGGACCGGTGGTTAGTACTCTGGCAACGTCTTATGCAGGAGGGGAGGAGCATGAGCAGACTTGACATCACCAGGCAGACTAAAACTCCATTCCAACAAAACAGGCTGAAATTGAAGGTGATCCTTTCAAACAGCTTTTACACTAAAAGGGCATTATCATAATGTGGAAAATATATATAAAACATAAGACAATCACGTTTTTTACTTCACTAGGCCTTTAACAGGGGTGTGCTGCTAATGTCAACCAACACACGTCTTTCACCTCGAAAGAGGTCTGCTCTGGGTCACTGGGACAGCACAGAAAGAAAAACGGTTATGATTTCTAACTTTGGCTCGTTCACTATTGACTTTGTTGATTTCTTTCTTTGTTATGCTAATATTTTCAATTTGCACTGCTTATTTATCTTCTGTCATCCACACTTCAATTACTGAAATAACTCACACATAGAGATTATTTACACTGGTGGCTACCACAGCCACTATTGCTATAAATGCACCTCAAAGATCAGAGGATTTCATTTTAAAAAAAAAGTTAAATAAATGTATCACTTTTTCTCCCCAATTGGTAGTTACAGTCTTGTCTCATCCCTGCAACTCCAGGATGGACTCGGGAGAGGCGAAGGTCAATAGCCGTGCGTACTCTGAAACACAACTCAACCAAGCCTCACTGCTTCTTGACACAATGCCCACTTAACGCAGATGCCAGGCGCACCAACGTATCAGAGGAAACACTGTACACCTGGCGACTGTCAGTCTGCATGTGCCCAGCCCGCCACAGGAGTCACTAGTGCGCGATGGGATAAGGACATCCCTGCCGGCCAAACCCTCCCCTAACCCAGACAACACTGGGCCAATTGTGTGCTGCCACATGGGTCTCCCGGTCGCGGCCGGCTGCGACATAGCCTGGACTCAAACCCAGAATCTCTAGTTGCACAGCTAGCACTGCAATTCAGTGCCTTGGATCACTGCACCACTCGGGAGGCCCTGATCAGAGGATTTCTGAGAAGACACTGATATAGTGCTTTGTTTTGCACATGAAATGGTCCATATAAAGATGTGTATGGATGGAGAGTTGATGTCAGTGAGTTTGATTTGTGTCTGTTTCTCTTCTGCATACAGCACAGCCTTTGATGAAAGTTTGAATATTTATGGAGAATAAAGTTCAATTTATTGTTTGTTTCTCATTGTTTATCATTTTGAGTTCATATTCTGACTGAGACACTACGTTGTTAAAATGCATTGTGTCTAGGGCTGTTACGGTGAACGTATTACCGCCACACAGGCGGTCACGAGTCAAAATGGCAGTCAATTTCCACGTGACTGTTTAGTCATGGTAATTAGGCTTCTCCAAGCTCTGATGCTGTCGATGGTCATTAGTAGCCTTGCTATCTGCCTGGTACTCAGCACTCTACTGTCCCTCTAATCACTCTGACATCAATGCAAATGTCATCAAAAATCGAATCAAACACTTACTGAGAGCCCATGAGCTCATGTTGCGTGACATTTCTATAGGCTATGCAATTGCCTGAGTGATGGCCTCTATTAAAAAGAGGAGGATCCCATCAGCTTTCTATAGGCTAGGCCTACTATATTTATTTCTCAACTTTCCTAATGTTAAACACATTGCTTCTCTTTAAAACAGGGGTATAACCTTCCTGGCTGGCATGAAAATGAACCACGGGAAAAGTCTCCTCCATTTGCTATTCTAAGTACATAGATTACATGGAATTTTTTCCCATGCCCCTGTTTCAAGACAGGTGTATGATAATGGTTCATTCTAAATCCAAACAAAATTCACACACTGTAACTGGCAGCCCAGGACAGACGGGAGACTCTGGCGGCCCAGGACAGACGGGAGACTCTGGCGGCTCAGGACAGACGGGAGACTCTGGCGGCTCAGGACAGACGGGAGACTCTGGCGGCTCAGGACAGACGGGAGACTCTGGCGGCCCAGGACAGACGGGAGACTCTGGCGGCCCAGGACAGACGGGAGACTCTGGCGGCCCAGGACAGAAGGGAGACTCTGGCGGCCCAGGACAGAAGGGAGACTCTGGCGGCCCAGGACAGACGGGAGACTCTGGCGGCCCAGGACAGACGGGAGACTCTGGCGGCTCAGGACAGACGGGAGACTCTGGCGGCCCAGGACAGACGGGAGACTCTGGCGGCCCAGGACAGACGGGAGACTCTGGCGGCCCAGGACAGACGGGAGACTCTGGCGGCCCAGGACAGACGGGAGACTCTGGCGGCCCAGGACAGACGGGAGACTCTGGCGGCCCAGGACAGACGGGAGACTCTGGCGGCCCAGGACAGACGGGAGACTCTGGCGGCCCAGGACAGACGGGAGACTCTGGCGGCCCAGGACAGGCGGGAGACTGGCGGCCCAGGACAGACGGGGGACTCTGGCGGCCCAGGACAGACGGGAGACTCTGGCGGCCCAGGACAGACGGGAGACTCTGGCGGCCCAGGACAGACGGGGGACTCTGGCGGCCCAGGACAGACGGGGGACTCTGGCGGCCCAGGACAGACGGGAGACTCTGGCGGCCCAGGACAGACGGGGGACTCTGGCGGCCCAGGACAGACGGGAGACTCTGGCGGCCCAGGACAGACGGGAGACTCTGGCGGCCCAGGACAGACGGGAGACTCTGGCGGCCCAGGACAGACGGGAGACTCTGGCGGCCCAGGACAGACGGGAGACTCTGGCGGCCCAGGACAGACGGGAGACTCTGGCGGCCCAGGACAGACGGGAGACTCTGGCGGCCCAGGACAGACGGGAGACTCTGGCGGCCCAGGACAGACGGGAGACTCTGGCGGCCCAGGACAGACGGGAGACTCTGGCGGCCCAGGACAGACGGGAGACTCTGGCGGCCCAGGACAGACGGGAGACTCTGGCGGCCCAGGACAGACGGGAGACTCTGGCGGCCCAGGACAGAAGGGAGACTCTGGCGGCCCAGGACAGAAGGGAGACTCTGGCGGCCCAGGACAGACGGGAGACTCTGGCGGCCCAGGACAGACGGGAGACTCTGGCGGCCCAGGACAGACGGGAGACTCTGGCGGCCCAGGACAGACGGGAGACTCTGGCGGCCCAGGACAGACGGGAGACTCTGGCGGCCCAGGACAGACGGGAGACTGGCGGCCCAGGACAGACGGGAGACTCTGGCGGCCCAGGACAGACGGGAGACTCTGGCGGCCCAGGACAGACGGGAGACTCTGGCGGCCCAGGACAGACGGGAGACTCTGGCGGCCCAGGACAGACGGGAGACTCTGGCGGCCCAGGACAGACGGGAGACTCTGGCGGCCCAGGACAGATGAGAGACTCTGGCGGCCCAGGACAGACGGGAGACTCTGGCGGCCCAGGACAGACGGGAGACTCTGGCGGCTCAGGACAGACGGGAGACTCTGGCGGCTCTTGTGTTCGCTGCTGCTGCCCGTTGCCACACCGCTTGGTCCTTTTGTGGTGGGTGTTTCTGTAAAGGCAGATTTCCTCTTCGTCTGAAGAGGAGTAAGGATCGGACCAAGATGCAGCGTGGTAAGTGTTCATGACAATATTTTAATAAAGACAAAATTAACACTCGAACAAAAACAATAAACGATAACGTGAAATCTACAAAAACCGAAACGGTACCGTGTGGCGACAAACACACACAGAAAACAAACACCCACAAACCAACAGTGAAACCCAGGCTCCCTAAGTATGATTCTCAATCAGAGACAACTAACGACACCTGCCTCTGATTGAGAACCATACTAGGCCGAAACAGAAACCAAACATAGAAAAACAAACATAGATTGCCCACCCCAACTCACACCCTGACCATACTAAATAAAGACAAAACAAAGGAAATAAAGGTCAGAACGTGACATGCACAATTAAACCATTGGCTAATAAGAAAACAGATAATTAGTTACCAGGTAAAGAAATACGTAAAAACTGTTATTTCCTGTGACACAGAATCACCATATATCAGCAATGTGTCTAACTGCCATATAAATGAAATAATTACTCAGGAAATAATCCTACATATGCTTAAAGGGCTAAACCCAAGTGGTAATAGGACAGGATAGTCCCCAATGCAGCAGCTGTAGTGGAATATGTGTACCAACGGCTGTAACGGAACAAATGGAATGGCATTAAACCATGTGCTTGAGGTATTTGATACCATTCCACTCATTTTAAATGTTTTTAATTGAACCTTTATGTAACTAGGCAAGTCAGTTAAGAACAAATTCTTATTTTTAAAATGACAGCCTACCACGGCCAAACCCTCTCCTGACCCGGAGGACGCTGGGCCAAATGTGCGCAGACCTATGGAACTCCCGATCACGGCCAGGTTGTGATACAGCCCGGGATTGAACCAGGGTCTGTAGTGATGCCTCTAGCATTGAGATGCAGTGCCTTAGACCGATGTGCCACTCATTCCGCTCCACAAGCACTTCCTCCCCAATTAAGGAGCGGCCAACATCCTGTTTTTAAATACAACTAAATATGCTTCTCTGCATCTCTGCTAAATTATGGGTTAAAGAGTCTTATTCAGTACATTTAGTAATGGCTTGATTATCTACCAACCTTGCCAGCAGGCATGCCAGCTAAGATAGTTTGGCAAGCTATCTATCCTAACATGACCAATTGCCTGAAATTGCTTCTTAGTATCTAGTTGGGAGATTGGGAACCTATCTGGGCTAGGTATAGCCCACTTCATAAAATTGCTAGGTAGCTAGTAGTATTAGATATATTTTTGTTTTAAAAGTATATGTGTATATACACTGCTCAAAAAAATAAAGGGAACACTAAAATAACACATCCTAGATCTGAATGAATGAAATATTCTTATTAAATACTTTTTTCTTTACATAGTTGAATGTGCTGACAACAAAATCACACAAAAATTATCAATGGAAATCAAATTTAGCAACCCATGGAGGTCTGGATTTGGAGTCACACTCAAAATTAAATTGGAAAATCACACTACAGGCTGATCCAACTTTGATGAAATGTCCTTAAAACAAGTCAAAATTAGGCTCAGTAGTGTGTGTGGCCTCCACGTGCATGTATGACCTCCCTACAACGTCTGGGCATGCTCTTGATGAGGTGGCGGATGGTCTCCTGAGGGATCACCTCCCAGACCTGGACTAAAGCATCCGCCAACTCCTGGACAGTCTGTGGTGCAACGTGGCGTTGGTGGATGGAGCGAGACATGATGACCCAGATGTGCTCAATTGGATTCAGGTCTGGGGAATGTGCGGGCCAGTCCATAGCATCAATGCCTTCCTCTTGCAGGAACTGCTGACACACTCCAGCCACATGAAATCTAGCATTGTCTTGCATTAGGAGGAACCCAGGGCCAACCGCACCAGCATATGGTCTCACAAGGGGTCTGAGGATCTCATCTCGGTACCTAATGGCAGTCAGGCTACCTCTGGCGAGCACATGGAGGGCTGTGCGGCCCTCCAAAAAAGAAAGCACCGCACCGCCAGTATTCACCGCCAGTATTCAAAAGTGACTAAAACATCAGCCAGGACGCATAGGAACTGAGAAGTGGTCTGTGGTCACCACCTGCAGAACCACTCCTTTATTGGGGGTGTCTTGCTAATTGCCTATAATTTCCAGCTGTTGTCTATTCCATTTGCATGACAGCATGTGACATTTATTGTCAATCAGTGTTGCTTCCTAAGTGGACAGTTTGATTTCACAGAAGTGTGATTTGACTTGGAGTTACATTGTGTTGTTTAAGTGTTCCCTTTTTTTTGAGCAGTCAAAAGTTTGGACATCTACTCATTCCAGGATTTTTCTTTATTTTGACTATTTTCTACGTTGTAGAATAATAGTGAAAACATATGTTCAAAGTTGTCTTCAAGACAAAGGGTGGCTCCTTTGAATCCAATATATTTTGGTTACTACGTGATTCCATATGTGTTATTTCATAGTTTTGATGTCTTCACTATTATTCTACAATGTAGAAAATAGTAAAAATAAAGAAAAATCCTGGAATGAATATTGTAGGTGTCCAAACTTTTGACTGG
The DNA here is from genome assembly GCF_057628025.1 of Oncorhynchus mykiss. Classification (NCBI taxonomy): domain Eukaryota; kingdom Metazoa; phylum Chordata; class Actinopteri; order Salmoniformes; family Salmonidae; genus Oncorhynchus; species Oncorhynchus mykiss. The sequence continues at coordinate 56,176,531 of NC_143028.1, forward strand.
TACTGTATATATATATTTTTTAACAGCTCAAATCTGAAGGGGCATGCGTCCCTGTGACCCCTCTGGTGGGAGTTGTTCCACCACACGTATGCAAGCGCACACACACACACACACACACAGCTGGCAGACTAGGGCCAGACATATATCCCCGCACCTCCCCACCACCTTTACTATACACCCGCTCCTCTCATCCAATTTGATTCCCACCATATGAAGACAATTATCCAGAGTCCAATGCACTGTACTGTTCCTGCCTGGGTCTCCTGGGTGAAGTTACCCTGTTTTTCTGTTCATCGTGTGTGAAAAATGTGGTGTTGTGCTAAATATGTGAATAAAATGAGAGGAAACCTTTGCGTGCTAGACATTCAAAAATCAAAGCTGGTTTAGGTTACATTTTCTGTTAGTTCTGTTGGAGCAAGACTTCCCTCACTGAATCATCATCCCCCCTCTAAGACTCTCAACTTTTAAAGGTAGTCAGCCATTGAGTTTAGAGATGGTTCTGTCCATTATATTACCCAGTAGAGAGGAATAACTCACAGCCCATCATGTCACCCCATTAACCTTGAGACAGTCATGTTCTCCCTGTGTCTGAGTGCATTTCATTCTTACTCAGTGGGTGTCCTGTCCATTGTCCACTGGCCCAGATTGAGAGACTGGTTGAGGAGTTTTTTAGGAGGTGGCCATCGGCTGGGCATTTCCTCAGCCTGTAGCAGCAGCTGTCCGCTTGCTGAGATCAAATTTGCAGCTTAAAAGGCATGTTGTTTCCTAGCCTGCAAAAATATTCCAGCACTTGCCCTTGACAAGTAAACAACTTAATGTTCCGGAGGAGTTGTCCTTTTGTGTTTCTAAGAATAATCAGAATACGGAACCAAAGGCTGTTCATAACCACACAACAAAGATATTTAGGGTCATCTGTCATCTAAACGTATACCTCCTGACAGATCCCAGGTCTCTACCAGCCAGATTAACTTGATATTATGCAAGCCAGGCCACGCTCTTCTACTTAGTAGGGAAGGTAATTTACTGTGGAATTAAACTGCAATTACTCCAGTGGGGGGAATGGTGTAAGGGTAAATGATTGCTCAGAGTGCTTTCGTTTGCAAGCAGCATTATCTTTACACTAAATTAACCCTGGACAAAACAACTGATATGGATTTGTTCATATCTTTTAGTTTTCTACATCACAAACCAAATCCATTACTTGAATACAAACATAGAGAACGTTTCTGCAATATTAGGGAGAAAGTCTACGTAAGGAGATGTTTATATTGGTAAAATGCGACCTTATTTACCTGTACTGGGTCATTACACAACACTTTGGTGGAGCTGTAGTGCAGAGGGTCCAGAGCTTCAAATTCCTTAGTGTCCACATCACTACGGAATTGTCATGGTCCGCACACAGCAACACAGTCATGAAGAATTCACAACAATGTCTCTTCACCCTCAGGAGGCTAAATAGAGTTGTTATGGGCCGTCAGATCCTCAAAGTTCTACAGCTGCACTATTGAGAACATCTTTACTAGCTGCTTGGCATCTGACCGCAAGTCGCTACAGTGGGTAGTGCGTACGGCCTAGTACATCACTGGGGTCGAGCTCCCTGCCATGCAGGATGTTTATACCAGGCAGTGTCAGAGGAAGGCCTAAAAAGTCTCGAAGACGCCAGTCATGCAAGTCATAGACTACTTTCTTTGCTTCCTTGTGGCAAGCGGTACTGATAGACCAAGTCTGGAATCAATATGACCCTGAACACTTTCTAACCCAAGCCTTAAGCTTAATATAGTTAAATAGTTAACCAATAGATACCTGGACTATCTGCATTGACACTTTTTGCACTAACTGTTTAGACTCATCACATACTTTTCTGCTACTTTTTGTAATAAACTCAGCAAAAAAATAAACGTCCTTACTGTTACCTTTATTAATTTTCAGCAAACTTTACATGTGTAAATATTTGTATGAACATAAGATTCAACAACTGAGATAAACTGAACAAGTTCCACAGACATGTGACTAACAGATGTTGAATAATGTGTCCCTGAACAAAGGGGGGAGGGGGGTGGTCAAAATCAAAAGTAACAGTCAGTATCTGGTGTGGTCACCAGCTGCATTAAGTACTGCAGTGCATCTCCTCCTCATGGACTGCACCAGATTTGACAGTTCTTGCTGTGAGATCTTACCCGAACTCTTCCACCAAGACACCTGCAAGTTCCTGAACATTTCTGGGGGGGGGGGGTGGCCCTAGCCCTCACCCTCCGATCCAACAGGTCCCATACGTGCTCAATGGGATTGAGATCTGGGCTCTTCGCTGGCGATGGCAGAACACTGCCATTCCTGTCTTGCAGGAAACCATGCACAGAATGAGCAGTATGGCTGGTGGCATAGTCATGTTGGAGGGTCATGTCAGGATGAGCCTGCAGGAAGGGTACCACATGAGGGAGGAGGATGTCTTCCCTGTAACACACATCGTTGAGATTGCCTGCAACGACAACAAGCTCAGTCTGATAATGCTGTGACACACTGCCCCAGACCATGACGGACCCTCCACCTCCAAATCGATCCCGCTCCAGAGTACAGGCCTCGCTGTAACGCTCAATCCTTCGACGATAAACGTAAATCCAACCATCATCCCTGGGGAGACAAAACCGTTCCCATAGGCGATGTTGTTGCCGGTGATGTCTGGTGAGGACCTGCCTTACAACAGGCCTACAAGCCCTCAGTCCAGCCTCTCTCAGTCTATTGCGGACAGTCTGAGCACTGATGGAGTGATTGTGTGTTCCTGGTGTAACTCGGGCAGTTGTTGTTGCCATCCTGTACCTGTCCCGCAGGTGTGATGTTCAGATGTACCTTCCTGCGCAGGTGTTGTTACACGTGGTGTGCCACTGCGAGGACGATCAGCTGTCCGTCCTGTCTTCCTGTAGTGATGTCTTAGGTGCCTCACAGTACGGATATAGCAATTTATTGCCCTGGCCACATCTGCAGTCCTCATGCCTCCTTGTAGCATGCCTAAGGCATGTTCACGCAGATGAGTTGTTACCCTGGGCATCTTTCCTTTGGTGTTTTTCAGAGTCAGTAGAAAGGCCTCTTTAGTGTCCTAAGTTTTCATAACTGTGACCTTAATTGCCTACCGCCTGTAAGCTGTTAGTGTCTTAACGACCGTGGATAGAAAATACTCTAAAGTTTCCAAAACTGTTAAAATAATGTCTGTGAGTATAACAGAACTGATATGGCAGGTGAAAACCTGAGGAAAATCCAACCAGGAAGTACTATTATTTTGAAAGGCTGTTTTTCAATTGAAATCCTATCCACCATACAAAGACTTAGGACCCAGTTCACAATATCAATGGCTTCCTCCACATGTGTCCAGTCTTTAGGTATTGTTTCAGGCTTTTACTCTGAAAAATTAGGGAGACACAGCACTTTCAATGAGAGGCCAGTGGAAATTTCCAGACATGAGTCCTGCGCGTGATCGGGAGCGCGCATTTCTTGTTTCTCCTTTTCTATTGACGAAGGTTTTGTCCGGTTGAAATATTATTGATTATTTATGACAAAAACAACCTGAGTATTGATTTTAAACATTGTTTGACATGTTTCTACTAACTTTTATTGTACTTTTTTGACTTTTTGTCTTGATGTTGAGAGTGCGCATTGTGCCTTTGGATTTCTGAACTAAACGCACCAACAAAACTGAGGTTTTTGGACATAAAGAGGGACATTATCGAACAAAACAAGCATTTATTGTCTAACATGGAGACCTGGTAGTGCCACCAGATGAAGGTCATCAAAGGTAAGTGATTAATTTTAATGCTATTTCTGACTTTTGTGACACCTCTTCTTGGTTGGAAAATGGCTGTATGGTTTTTGTGGCTAGGCGCTGACCTAACATAATCGCGTCGTGTGCTTTCGCCGTAAAGCCTTTTTGAAATCTAACACAGCGGTTGAATTAAGGAGAAGATGATCTTTAAATGTATGTTAAACACTTGTATCTTTCATCAATGTTTATGATGAGTATTTCTGTAATTTGATGTGGTTCTCTGCATTTTCAGTGGATGTTTGTTTGAGACAATGATTACTGTACATAAAGCGCCAATTTCAACTGAGGTTTTTGGACATAAAGATGAACTTTATCGAACAAAACACATTTATTGTGTAACATGAAGTCCTGTGAGTGCCATCTGATGAATTTATCAAAGGTTAGTGATTCATTTAATCACTATTTCTAACTTTTGTGAGCCCTCTCCTTTGCTGGAAAATGGCTGTATGGTTTTCTGTGACTAACATAATCGCATGGTGTGCTTTCTCTGTAAAGCCTTTTGAAATTGGACACTGTGGTTGGATTTACAAGAGGTATATCTTTAAAATAGTGCATAATACTTGTATGTTTGAGTAATTTTAATTATGGGATTTCTGTTGTTTTGAATTTGGCGCCCTGCAATTTCACTGGCTGTTGTCGAGGTGGGACGCTATTTTTACGAATTATCTTTGAAAGACAGGGTTCTGAAAAGGGGACATTTCTTTTTTTGCTGAGTTTATATCCTGTTGCCTAGTCACTTTATCCCTACCTACACTATATGCATATATCTACCTCAATTACCTAGTACCCCTGCACATTGACTCGGTACTGGTACCCTGTGTATATTCAGTATTCAGTAAGTTATTGTTACTCATTGTGTATTATTATTTTTCTATTTTTTCTCTCTGCATTGTTGGGAAGCATTTCACTGTTAGTCTACACCTGTTGTTTAGAAAGCATGTGACAAATAAAATATGATTTGATTTGAGATTATCTGCTTTCTATGAACTACAGAAGTAGCAATAAACATGCAGCACTTTCCATATCAACAAATAAACCCCAGACTTAGCTGAAGTTATTAGAGTTAGTGTGTTTTTAAAACATTAAACATCAGTTTGTTTCCAGTACTGACATCATAGCCATTCAATCATAAATCAAGCCTAAAGACAATATTTAGGCAAAGGAGAAATGTTAATGTAACTAGACTAACAGTGTTGACGAGAGAGCACCTGTCTCCTGGTCCCTCTGGGTGCCCTCAGCACTCTCAAAACAGCTTGCCATCACTGCTACTCAACCACTCTACATCAAAGGTCCATCTTGTTAACGACTCGACCACATTTGGCTAAGTGTTAATAATATCATTATAGTAACTAGGCAGGAGATAATAAACAGGGGATATTACCAGCTGCCTGTCTGTATTGATCTGGGGAGTGAGAGTGTGGAGGGCACTGCCAAGACAACCATCTGCGAGGCTGGTTTAATATGGGCTGATTACGCAGGCCGTATCTGCCCGTCACAACACAGCACAGAGCAGCACAACACGAAAGACACAGCACCACACGAACACAGCACCACACAACACAGCACAACACAACACAGCACAACAGATGTGTGACTGCACCTGGAGTTGCATAAGGAAAACATGGGCTTTGCTGAAGCCTGATAGGAAAACATAAATCATATAAAAACTTCTGCCAGTATATTTCCTTGCCTTTCATCATCAATGGGAACAGGTCTCATATAGCAAGTGAAAGCCCCCTATAGAATGCTTTGCTGTTCTTTATCAGTATGCATGTGTTGACATGTTGGTATTTCTCTCTGTCTCACTGGGTACAGGTTAATCAATCCCAATGTAAAAACCTTTTTGATGGTGTCATGTGCAAGTTTGTTGCAGAATTTATAATGCAATTGAGTACAGTCAGAAACTCTATTTTAGTGTTCTGTCAAGAACAACATAAAAGACAGACAGAGTTACAGTTTTTCCCAATTGTTTACTCACTAAAACTGGCCCATGAGGCACAATGACCCAAACCTGACACTCATTTAGCAGAACCATACACCAAATCTGCAATACTACTGGAACATGTTTTGCTTTACACTCAGATTGCAATTCTATAACAAACATTTGGCAAAACACAACAGACAATTCACTACCTTTCGCACAACCTTTACAACTACAATCTATGTGCAAATGAAAAGCAACACTGTTCAAGCTTAGCTCAATTATCAATTGATCCATTTCACATGTGCATACACTAATTGTGTAAATGTTCACTTTGCGATCAGACCTTTGGTATGGATAAAAAGGCCACAGGTGAGTACTCCTGTATTTTGGTCATTCTGCGCCGCTAGCATCCATCATCCGGGATGTTCCAAAATGAGAATAGGTATGTACTGCAGACATTGGACCTATCTACTACTTTTACAACTTGACAACTATGCTATTCAACGGCTCACACACGAGACATATGTGGCAGGTAGTACAGTCAATCACGGATTACAAAAAGAAAACCAGCCCCGTCGCGGACATCAACGTCTTGCTCCCAGACAAATTAAACAACCTCTTTGAAGACAATACAGTGCCCCTGACAGGGCGCACTACCAAAACCTGTTGGCTGTCCTTCACCGCGGACAATGTGAGTAAAATATTTAAACGTGTTAACCCTTGCAAGACTTCGGCCCAGACGGCATCCCTAGCCGCGTCCTCAGAGCATGCAGCTGGCTGGTGTGTTTACAGACATATTAAATCAATCCCTGTCCCAGTCTGCTGTCACCACATGCTTCAAGAGGGCCATCATTGTTCCTGTTCCCAAGAAAGCTAAGGTAACTGAGCTAAACGGTTATTGCCCTGTAGCACTCACTTCCGTCATCATGAAGTGCTTTGAGAGACTAGTCAAGGGTCATATCACCTCCACCCTACCTGACACCCTCGACCCACTCCAATTTGCTTACCGCCCCAATAGGTCCACAGACGACGCAATCGCAATCACACTGCACACTGCCCTAACCCACTTGGACAAGAGGAATACCTATGTGAGAATGCTGTTCATTGACTACAGCTCAGCATTTAACACCATAGTACCCTCCAAACTTGTCATTAAGTACCCTCCAAACTTGTCATTAAAAACCCTGGGTCTCGACCCCGCCCTGTGCAACTGGGTCCTGGACTTTCTGACGGGCCGCCCCCAGGTGGTGAGGGTAGGAAACAACATCTCCACCTCGCTGATCCTCAACACTGGGGCACCACAAGGGTGCGTTCTCAACCCTGTCCTGTACTCTCTCCTGTACCATGACTGCGTGGCCATGCACGCCTCCAACTCAATCATCAAGTTTGCAGACGACACTATAGTGGTAGACTTGATTACCAACAATGATGAGACGGCCTACAGGGAGGAGGTGAGGGCCCTCGGAGTGTGGTGTCAGGAAAGTAACCTCACACTCAACGTCAACAAAACAAAGGAGATGATGGTGGACTTCAGGAAACAGCAGAGGGAGCACCCCCCTATCCACATCGACGGGACAGCAGTGGAGAAGGTGGAAAGTTATAAGTTCCTCGGCGTACACATCACGGACAAACTGAAATGTCCACCCACACAGACAACGTGGTGAAGAAGGCGCAGCAGCGCCTCTTCAATCTCAGGAGGCTGAAGAAATTTGGCTTGTTACAGAAAACACTCAACACTCACAAACTTTTAGAGATGCACAATCGAGAGCATCCTGTCGAGCTGTATCACCGCCTGGTACGGCAACTGCTCCGCCCACAACCGTAAGGCTCTCCAGAGGGTAGTGAGGTCTGCACAACGCATCACCAGGGGCAAACTACCTGTCCTCCAGGACACCTACACCACCCGATGTCACAGGAAGGTCAAAAAGATCATCAAGGACAACAACCACCCGAGCCACTGCCTATCATCTAGAAGGCGAGGTCAGTGCAGGTGCATCAAAGGTGGGAACGAGAGACTGAAAAACAGCTTCTATCTCAAGGCCATCAGACTGTTAAACAGCCATCACTAACTGCTGCCAACATACTGACTCAAATCTCTAGCCACTTTAATGATACAAAATGGTATGTGATAAATGTCTCTAGTCACTTTCAACAATGCCACTTTATGTAATGTTTACACACCCTACATTACTCATCTCATATGTATATACTGTACTCTATACCATCTACTGCATCTTGCCTATGCCGCACGGCCATCGCTCATCCATGTATTTATATGTACTTATTCGTTTTTCTTTAAGAAGCCCTCCTGTTCTCCACTCATTACCTGTATTAACTGCACCTGTTTGAACTCGTTACCTGTATAAAAGACACCTGTCCACACACTCAATCAAACAGACTCCAACCTCTCCACAATGGCCAAGACCAGAGAGCTGTGTAAGGACATCAGGGATAAAATTGTAGACCTGCACAAGGCTGGGATGGGCTACAGGACAATAGGCAAGCAGCTTGGTGAGAAGGCAACAACTGTTGGCGCAATTATTAGAAAATGGAAGAAGTTCAAGATGACGGTCAATCACCCTCAGTCTGGGGCTCCATGCAAGATCTCATCTCGTGGGGCATCAATGATCATGAGGAAGGTGAGGGATCAGCCCAGAACTACACGGCAGGACCTGGTCAATGATCTGAAGAGAGCTGGGACCACAGTCTCAAAGAAAACCATTAGTAACACACTATGCCGTCATGGATTAAAATCCTGCAGTGCACGCAAGGTCCCCCTGCTGTCTAAAGTTTGCCAATGACCATCTCGATGATCCAGAGGAGGAATGGGAGCAGGTCATGTGGTCTAATGAGACTAAAATATAACTTTTTGGTCTAAACTCGCCGTGTTTTGAGGAACAAGGAAATGAGTACAACCCCAAGTACATCATCCCAACCGTGAAGCATGGAGGTGGAAACATCATTCTTTGGGGATGCTTTTCTGCAAAGGGGACAGGACGAGTGCACTGTATTGAGGGGAGGATAGATGGGGCCATGTATCGCGAAATCTTGGCCAACAACCTCTTTCCCTCAGTAAGAGTATTGAAGATGGGTCGTGGCTGGGTCTTCCAGCATGACAATGACCCGAAACACACAGCCAGGGCAACTAAGGCGTGGCTCCGTAAGAAGCATCTCAAGGTCCTGGAGTGGCCTAGCCAGTCTCCAGACCTGAACCCAATAGAAAATCTTTGGAGGGAGCTGAAAGTCCGTATTGCCCAGTGACAGCCCCGAAACCTGAAGGATCTGGAGAAGGTCTGTATGGAGGAGTGGGCCAAAATCGCTGCTGCAGTGTGTGCAAACCTGGTCAAGAACTACAGGAAACGTATGATCTCTGTAATTGCAAGGTTTCTGTACCAAATATTAAGTTCTGCTTTTCTGATGTATCAAATACTTATGTCATGCAATAAAATGCAAATTAATTACTTAAAAATCATGCAATGTGATTTTCTGGATTTTTGTTTTAGATTCCGTCTCTCACAGTTGAAGTGCACCTATGATAACAATTACAGATCTCTGCATGCTTTGTAAGTAGGAAAACCTTCAAAATCGGCAGTGTATCAAATACTTGTTCTCCCCACTGTATGAGCCACAATGGGGTCCTCCACCACAATGCCACCCTTGGACCATTCAACACTGCCCATCTCCTTAATTTCCTGAAACACCTTACATGACAATTTTCTTCAGCCAAAGCAGAGAGGGACAGGTAATCCTGAGAAGCAAATGTGCGTTCTAATTTGGGACAGCGTGAGTTTCCATCGGGTTGTTCAGGTCCGCAACTGGTTTGATGACCATCCCAGGTTTACAATTCTCTATCTCCCATCATATTCCCCATTTTTCAACCCCATTGAGGAGCTGTTTTCAGCACGGCAGTGGAAGGTGTATGATTGCAAACCCCATGAATATATGGCCCTTCTCCAGGCAATCAAGAAAGCCTGTGGTGGCATTCTAGCAGAGTCCTGTCAGGGCTGCATGCGTCATGCCAGAAGATGTTTCCCCCACTGTCTGGCCAAGGAGAATATCGATGTTGATGAAAATCTGTGGCTGGACCAAAACAACAGACATGACATTTTGTTTTCGCAGTGGATTATTGGTTTCTCCTTGTTCTTGGTCTTCCTCCACCTCCACCTACTAAGTTTGAGCTTAGCTTGTTGAAGAGTGTTGTTTTTCATTTGCACAATAGATTGTAGTTGTAAAGGTTGTGCGAAAGGTAGTGAATTGTCTGTTGTGTTTTGCCAAATGTTGTAGAATTGTAAAGCAAAACATGTTCCAGTAGTATTGCAGATTTGGTGTATGGTTCTGCTAAATGAGTCATTGTGCCTCAGTTTTAGTGTGTAACAATTGGGAAAAACTGTAACTGTATGTTTACGTTGATACTGTATGTGTGCTTACAGTATGCTGTTTGACATGTATTAAGTCATGTTTAAATATAAAACTAACATTTTTGCTTTTGTGTTCCTTTGTTGTTTGAGTACACACAGCAGTATACAGTACAATAGATACATCTTAGTCTTCACACTGAAATAAGTTCTGATAGTAGTGTTTTGAATGTCACATTCGTGTGATCTGTTGTCACTAAGTTAGATTCATTTGATGTGTGTGTGTGTCTCATTTGTAGGCAGAGTTTTACTATAAGCAGGGAGTACATGGTGTTTCATTTCGTAAGATGTCTGCCTACAGTTTGTGGAAATTGGCTAGCTGTTTTGTGTTTTATGTTTAGGGTTTTGAGTACCTGAGATGAGATTCAGCAAATGTGTGTCAACAATTGGGAAAAACTGTAATATTGACTGTAGACATCCATAAAGAATATGTAGAGGGGCCTCTGAAGGGGCCTCTGCTGAGCTCTGATCCACTTAAAGATGTTGAAACGGAAAAAGAGCAACACACCACCTTCATCTTGTCCCATACTTACCACCGAGGATGACAGAGCCCTAGCAAGAGATGATGAGCGCTTGCCAGTTGGAACTTCCTGTGAAAAACATCAGACACATTAAAATGAAGTAAAATTGAAGGTGAGAAATTACCTCACTGTCACCTGGAAGTGGCCAAGTAAACAACAGGCTCCCTCTCTTTGCCAGTGTTAGGCTGAATCCCAATTCTCCACCCATTTCCCAACTTCCCGTCATGGATTTAACTATGGTGGAAACTCCCTCTAGCCAATGATTACACAAATCCAATGTTTTTGAATCTATGATGGGAAGTAGGACAGCGCACACTTTGGGTGAAGGGTGGACAACTGCGATGCAGCCTTAGAATGCAAAATGGTGTGTCCTATTGACTGATATGATAAGAACGTTTTCACAACCTCTTGAGGGACATCACGCAGTTATTATATCTGTCAGGTTTGCTCTAACTTCAAGCACAAATTAATGTCATTCATCACTACTCCGATCTGTCTCGGATTTTGCCAAAATCAAAACAAAACAATGACACTTTCTATGCATGTTGTTCTTGATGCTGAGCAGGGTGGCCACTGGGAATGAGTTTTGGGGAGGAAACATGCCAAATTTGAACAAATCCCCTCATACAACAATGTGTTTAGATTGTACTGATTGTAAACTCAGCAAAAAAAAGAAATGTCCCTTTTTCGGGACCCTGTCTTTCAAAGATAATTCATAAAAATCCAAATAACTTCACAGATCTTCATTTTAAAGGGTTTATACACTGTTTTCCATGCTTGTTCAATGAACCATAAACAATGAATGAACATGCACCTGTGGAACGGTCGTTAAGACACTAACAGTTTACAGACGGTAGGCAAATAAGGTCACAGTTATGACAACTTATGATACTAAAGAGGCCTTTCTACTGACTCTGAAAAACACCAAAACAAATGAACCATAAACAATTAGTGAACATGCACCTGTGGAACGGTCGTTAAGACACTAACAGTTTACAGACGGTAGGCAATTAAGGTCACAGTTATGACAACTTATGACACTAAAGAGGCCTTTCTACTGACTCTGAAAGGGGACAAGACAGATGGGGCCATGTATTATATTTTAGTCTCATTAGACCACATCACCTCCTCCCATTCCTCCTCTGGATCATCGAGATGGTCATTGGCAAACTTTAGACAGCAGGGGGACCTTGCGTGCACTGCAGGATTGTAATCCATGACGGTATAGTGTGTTACTAATGGTTTTCAGTACTGTATACTGCCCAGGGTACCTGCTCAACTGCGTGAACGTGCCTTAGGCATGCTGCAAGGAGGCATGAGGACTGCAGATGTGGTCAGGACAATAAATTGCTATGTCCGTACTGTGAGACGCCTAAGACAGCGCCACAGGGAGACAGGACGGACAGCTGATCGTCCTCGCAGTGGCAGACCACGTGTCCAACACCTGCACAGGATCAGTACATCCGAACAGCACACCTGCGGGACAGGTACAGGATGGCAACAACAACTGCCCGAGTTAGACCAGGAACACACAATCCTGTGGTAAGGCAGGTCCTCACCAGACATCACCGGCAACGAGGTTGCATATGGGCATAAAACCACCGTCGCTGGACCACACAGGACTGGCAAAAAGTGCTCGGTTTTGTCTAACCAGGGGTGATGGTCGGATTCGCGTTTATCGTTGAAGGAATGAGCGTTACACCGAGGCCTGTACTCTTGAGCGGGATCGATTTGGAGGTGGAGGGTCCATCATGGTCTGGGGAGGTGTGTCACAGCATCATCGGACTGAGCTTGTTGTCATTGCAGGCAATCTCAACTCTGTGCGTTACAGGGAAGACATCCTCCTTCCTCATGTGGTACTCTTCCTGCAGGCTCATCCTGACATGACCCTCCAGCATGACAATGCCACCAGCCATACTGCTCATTCTGTGCGTAATTTCTTTCAAGACAGGAATGTCAGTGTTCTGCCATGGCCAGCGAAGAGCCAGGATCTCAATCCCATTGAGCACGTCTGGGACCTGTTGGATCGGAGGTTGAGGGCTAGGGCCATTCCTCCCAGAAATGTCTGGGAACTTGCAGGTGCCTTGGTGGAAAAGTGAGGTAACATCTCACAGCAAGAACTGTCAAATATGGTGCAGTCCATGAGGAGGAGATGCACTGCAGAAGTTAATGCAGCTGGTGGCCACACCAGATACTGACTGTTACTTTTTATTTTTACCCCCCCTTTGTTCAGGGTCACATTATTCCATTTCTGTTAGTCACATGTCTGTGGAACTTGTGCAGTTTGTCTCAGTTGTTGAATCTTGTTATGTTCATACAAATATTTACACATGTTAAGTTTGCTGAAAATAAATGCAGCTGACAGTGAAAGGACGTTTAATCTTTTGATGAGTTTAGTTGTCTGAGGAAGAATTTATACATATTTTTTTTAGTTGTTGGCTATCCAATATGTGTAATCATCAAATACTTCACCAAACAGATAGAGATAAAATTGACAGAATATAAGTAGAATTGAATCACCCTACATCCCCATGCCTCCTCAAATACGGCTGTCATGAAGGATACACTAGTGAAATGAATACTATTGACACGGCAGGAACATATCAAAAGTACTGGCCGATTCAATTGTTCAACATTTACACAGACATTTATTAAGAATATAGGAAAATAGGACATCCAGATGTCAAGTTCACCTATATATCCAGATTAGAATAGAATCAAGTTGCAGATGAATTATGTATTGCACATCACTTCAGTCCTCAAGAGGATTTAGCTAACAGAGTAATCACTTGTCAGTTCATCTCTCCAACGTGGTAACGCTGAAGACAGAGGATGGTTCAGGTTGGAAATTACAATAATGTTGTCCTGTTCTGACATACACAAAGAAAATTAGACATAATTGAATATCGTGCTTTCGTTTGCTCACTAATTGTTATGGAATATTTGCCAAATTAAGCATTTGGAGAGTTCTCACTTACACAACCTGTTTTTCTAGCTTTTCCAGATTTGGTCAGTCTTGTCAAAAGCATTAACGATTCAAAACTTTTCAAGCTTGAGCACGTTTAATTCAAACAGGGGTGAGGGGAAATGATGAACAAAGCACATTGTATCTCAAACTAATCCATGATGGTTCTTTATCAGCAGAATCCCACAGATATTCCAAAACCTTATCACCTTCATTCAAATTACAGAAACTTTGTCTTTAAACAAACTTTGAGGAAAGTAGAAGTTAATACAAAGCAAACTTGTTTAAAGAATGCAAAGGAATAGCTCTGAAGTTCAGTCTCTTTCTAGAGTTGATTTTAGGGCTTCAAACACAAGGCTCTGGAAAACAGAGGTAAACCTAAAGGCGAACGTCTGAGAATTTGCCTTTATTTGTGTGCTTGTGTGGGACCACAAACAGTTTCATATAAATACACTGTGACAGGAGAATGGGCTTTGCAGGATCTATCGACACTGCCCTCTGTAAACTATGTCAATGTACTGTATGCCCTCTTATCTTCCTAATTATTCTTATTTATTTACCTGTACTCCCTGCCTTTCCTGTACACATTATATTCATGTAGGTGGGGTTGATGTTTGTTTTCCTACAGTATTGGAGATATTATCTCTCTCTCTAATCTCTCCTGAATCCTCGTTCTCTTGTCTCTACCCCCTGCAGTGAGAGAGGGTATTGTCACGCTCCCCTTCCTGTTCTGGTGGCGCTCGGCGGTCGTCGTCGCCGGTCTATTAGCTGCCACCGATCCCTTTTTCCTTTTCGTTTGTTTCTGTCTAATTGTTTTCACCTGTTCCTTGTTGGGGTTTTGGGATGGGTGTTATTTAAGTTTGTTTTGCCCGCTGGTGTTTGTGCGGGCTTGCTGGTTTGTTACGTTTGGTGATGTATCGTGTTTGTTTTGGGTTTTCGCTGTCCAGTGTTTGTAACTAGGTTTTGGGTTTGTTTAGCGCCAGTGTTTTAGGGCATTCACCCATGTTTGGACCTGTTACGTTTTAAATGACATTAAAGCGTTTTTCCCGTTCACTTCGCTCTCTGCATTTGACTCCTCACTCATCACTCACCCGCCGTTACAGGTATAAGGGAACAACTCCGTATGATTTGTGACCTGAGTTTATTTGTCCCCTTTTCACCAATCTGGGATTTTGAACATCTGCTACCGTGGAGCCATTCTCTTTCCATGCACAGTAGAGGGTCACACTGAAGTTGTCTCATCTGGTAAGCAGGTGTGACTGCTGCATCCATGGGGCTTTGTCTGATAACAAGCTATTTCCTCCTTGATCTCTTTGTCGGTCTCTCTCTCAACCCTAATTGCCAAATTAAGAAGATGATTAGCACACAATATCACTTTTGAGCTGACTTAATTGGGTTGTTTTGTGAATGGATGTCAATTTGCCTGGCAGAAAGAAATAATTCTGGAGAGAGATGGTTACATTACTCCAGGCTTTGAACACTTCTACTGCAGTAATCCACTCCTGCACTTTGTCTTATCACCCACTTCCCCTGGGTTTCAACTCCCTCATCTCAACAAGCACTGGTGCTTTTACAGAGCATTCACAGTCCAACGCCTTAGATCCAAGGTCTTTCTCTCTCTGCAACTTCTAAATATAATAATAGTGTGTACTGGTAATTTGTATAATTATAAAACATAATTTGTGAAAAAAACCAGTCAGAGCTACGTGGTGAGATGAATCAAGAATGCAGTCTGGCAGAACATGATGAACATAACAATTAGGACTAACAATGTCCATCCAACCTACTGACATGATCAGAATGCATAACTGTAAAAAAATATATATATACAGCTGCAACAACTAATAAATACCAAATACCCAAAGTCATTTAAAACAATTCAGAACTTGGTGATATGGTGGCAGGTAGCCTAGCAGTTAGAGCGTTGGACCACGAATACCCGAGCCAACAAGGTGAATAATCTGTCAATGTGCCCTTGAGCAAGGCACTTAACGATCATTTGCTCCAGGGCACCGTAATACTATAGGCTGACCCTGTAAAACAACACATTTCACTGCACCTATCCAGTGTATGTGACAATATAACTTTTTGGGGGTTGATGAATTGCAGGTTGTAATGAACTTAATTGTAAAAAGAAGCATAAAAAGTCAACAACACTTCCAATTGGTGGACAAAAATAGTGTCACTTCCTCAGTGCTCTGTGAGCATCATTGTGTATGTTTGTACTGTGTCTGATGATTAAAAGGCTCTGGGTTGGAACAAATTGAATTCTGTGTGTCTCCTATTTGTGCGTGTACATGGTGGGTTGTTTGCTGATAAACCGGAGCTTGCCACTAATGGAATCCTAGGTTATTTCCAGAGAAAGTCAACAGAAAAGGATACAGATATCTTAGGTGGCACAATAATACACCAGTAATATATCTGACATAACTTATTTCTTTCATATTTCCCCCCACATAATCAACCTCAAAGGTCACATACTTTGTACTATTTGCATAGCATACCCTACATGCAATAGAGATTGTTCTCAAATATCTGCACACTCTACCACTAAGATCTCCTCTCTCTCAATGGACCTTGTGTGCCTATAAGTAATACAGCAGAATTCTTGTGCCACATGTAGCCTTTTGATGGAGCAGCAGTCTCAGTCCCAAGAAGTTTGGGGCTTGATCACCCTGTATAGAGATAGTTGAGCTAGATAGCTGGAGTATTTATACAGACCCTGTAAGATAACACGGTGTCTAAGATAGCTGAGCATTATATAGTTCAGTATTCCAAAATGGCAGAATTGGTTAGGTATTGCCTGTCTATTAGCCTGTCAATTCATAGAGATTCATGAACGACTGCTGGTACCAAGGTAATTAGTGAACTAGGCTAAGGCAAGGCATGTGTATTTGCTAGTATAGTATAGTTAATTAATTTGTTGTATCTGCTGGATAAAAGGTCGGAAAAGCCCAATATCAGAGGGCAACATTAGTTTTTTTATTTGGACATAACGGTTCTAAACATCCAAATAGTGGCATGGTGTACATTACATTACAGGGGATTTAACCAGTCAGCACTCATGAACAGGGAGACATGAGAGAGCGAGAGCGAGAGAGAGCGAGAGAGAAAACAGTATGACGACAACTCACACTCACCACCACAGGCACTCAGCCAGTTTGGTCTCTGAATGTTACTTCATAAGCATTGTTATTAGCCAACATACAACATCCATTACCCAGGTTTAGCATACATTCCAGAAATCAAAACACTTCCTTGAACAGAACATCATATACAGCTCAAAGAAGAAGAGAGTTCACCATGTGCCTTATAAACCATGCAAGTAGAGGAGTAACACTGCAGTGGTGCGTTCACTTTGTAGGAGGAGGATGAGTATATGAGTAGAAGAAGTAAAGGTTCAACCACAGACAGAAAACAGAAAGAAAGGATGAAATTATCAATCAGAGATGATTTCACTGAACGATGCCATCAATGAGTAAATGTACAGCAGTCCAAGTCCTCTTTATAAATCTCTTACCCCTCCAGGAATCAACTAGAGCACATTAGACAATCAATCATACAAGTAAGTACTACATTTCAGTCGTTCTGGTAGTATGACATCTGAAGGGGTCATAGTAATTCCTCTATAGCAATGTGTACAGTACATATTTACATCACTTGTTTTCTTGATATTCCTCAGATGAAATGATGTGTGGAAAGGGGAAAATATGATAAAAGTGAATATCAAACATGACTGAATTACTCTATCGTTAAAAAAGGTATTATACAAGTTCATTAAAAACTGATGATGTGCACAAAAGGCACTTACTCATTTTAGACATAAATAAACAAAATACTAATAAACAAATATATACATTTTACTTTTGCAAATTAACATTTAGTACGTGTTTTACTTTATCTTTGAAAATACAGCTTATGTATGTTTGAGAAAAATGAACACTATAATGGACTCTTCAGTTATACCGATGAGAACTGTGGTTAATACAAAAATGTTATGTAATTCTTGTAGTTCAACAAGATGAAAAAAAACATGATTTGGTTGTCATCAGTGACAGTTCCTATTGATGGAGAGTGCCACCGGTTTACTCATACCTGACCAGAATCACAGTACTTCTAGTTAAAGCAATACCATATATGACCAGCAGAGGGTGTAAGTGTATAACTTATGTTGTTTGACTTGTCTCTGTGTGCCCTGCATGTAGGCTAGAATCTACCCAGCAGGGGTCAACAGATGGTGGACAGAATTGACTGCAATGTTTGTGGTAAACAAAACGCACATGGCAAACAAATCACTGGGATGAGATCATGACAACTTTTTCCAGTGAAAGTA
This sequence comes from Oncorhynchus mykiss, assembly GCF_057628025.1. Lineage (NCBI taxonomy): Eukaryota > Metazoa > Chordata > Actinopteri > Salmoniformes > Salmonidae > Oncorhynchus > Oncorhynchus mykiss. The sequence continues at coordinate 56,194,500 of NC_143028.1, forward strand.
TGTATCTCATAGGAAACTATGTGTATGAAATCAAGATTTGCACACATAACAGTGGCTGAATAATGTACATATGATTGATATTGGAATCACAGCATGAGATTCAGGTTGATATATCTGTCCTTGACTTTTTGTCCCACCTTGGCTGCCAATTCACTTCCATTGCTCACATGTTACTGCTACATGTTAGTGACAACAGGTATTCATTCACATGTTCCAAAATGGTTAACTACTAGGGTATAGCCCAACCCTCGAAAGCAAAAGGCCGAAACATTAAGTCACTTGTGCATTTTACAGAGGAAAGGCACCGCAAACAGTCATTGTTCAATTGTCACATTGTGTCAAATGGTACAGCATAAAACATGCAGGACAGGGCAGGGCATGCGGCATATAAGGCAGTCCAAACACACAACTATAGGACTGAGCAGAGGCAGGAGCGGGCTTGGGCCAGCTACAATTTAACATGGCAGCTACAGTATAGGCCTACAGTGTCAACCTCTTTCAGTACGCACTTGTATTTCCTCGCTACAAAGGACTGAAAACAAGAAGTGGGATGAGACACTGGAACATGACAGTGAGGATGTTAGAATCAAGGGGAGGAGAGGTAAGACCACTGTTCTGCTGTTATTATATCACAACATTTACGGTTAACTTCTCAGGCAACACTGGAGTTGTCTAGGTAAGGTATCACATTTCAGATCAAAAGGAATATTGTAACAGTACTTTGTAACATATTTTGTGCGTAGAAAGTATTACATAAATCAGACGTTGAACAGGCAAGAGGTTGCTTTAAAGATGGCAAGGTATGAATAGTATGAAATCGGGTCATCATACCACACATGAAATAAGGAACACAAATTAGTGTCTAGTTGTGGACTGACTTCACACAGGTTGCTGTGTCAGCAGAAGACAGGCTCTTGTGTTGAGCTGTTGGAACAGTGAGGGGCTATGGGGTTAAGGGCCATGGTCAACAGTATTCTCACAGTATTACAAACTCATAAAAGGGGGCTCAAACCTTACCATGGCAAACTATGGTATAATGCACTCATTTTACTGTCTTAAATCTGAATAATATCTTGGAAGTATGTATATGAGGAATGATAAAGCATTTCAACAATACAAATGGAATAAAAGCAGACTCAACTCAACTGGAGACCGACTTGGCCTTATTTACAGTGCATGAAGAACTGCTGTGGGCAGAAGACAGAATCAGGATCCATTTGAGTAGAGAAGCTCAAATGTAGTTTTAACTCATAAATACAATGTGTGGTATGATGACATCCACATGTCCACATAGTCTAAACACAACTGTCAGTGCTGTGATGTGTGTGAGAAAGGGAAGAAAATAACAAAGGAAGCAGAAGCCTTTTGATATTTTTTCGTTGTTTGCTGGTTGACTATTTGTGTTTGTTTTTTGACAATGCCATTCACATCTACTTGCCTGTTCTGTCTTGGCCTGTACAAGATTAACACACACAAAAAATACATACTAATCAATAACTATATACAAGTTAAACTACATTTTGAGTTTCTTACAATTAGTTGGTATATTGGTTCAGTTTTCTGCATCTCATATACGTATACAATGTTGACATGTTGTTACTTTGCTGAACATCCCTTATACTACAGTACAAACAAAAGGCATAACAACTTCAAGTAAGTCTCTATTTACAGCCAAAAGGCAGATGGCCATCTTGGTTTCAGTCTCTTAGAAGCAGTCTGGTAGACTGAGTGTCCAGTCCAGAGAGAAGAGTCTCATACACACCAGTAAGGAGGGATCAGACATCATCTGGACCAGTGCAGGATGAAAACCAACGCCAAAATTACACAAGTACTTCTTCACGTCTTGCAGTCAATGAATCTCTAAAAAGCGGGGCCTTGAGGTAAAAACGAAAAAATTACTTTTACTTTGAGGTGATTTTATTCATTCTTTTCAAGTCCGTTTTCACATCAAGCTTCAGAGTGTTGAGTTAATATGCTATCAAACCCCTACAGCCTCTCCACCTGCCATCACTATGGCAACTCAGGCTCACTCCAGGAGCTTTCTGAATTCAAGAAATAAAGTGAAACTCAACACAAGGAGAGGGAAAATCCACACATGTTCTCTGAGAACATATTGACAACACATCATCGCATTTCTATGGGCTTTCCTCTCCTTCAAGCTGTTGCAACATGAAAACCCAGAGTCTGCCTCAGAGTTACATGGTGCCTGACTTGTCCCCGGCTGCGTTAGCTGCGGAGCTAGCCGCGGCAGTGCTGTTGGGGAAGATCTTCTCAGTGGGGGTGACAGCAGGGCTTCCTACCCCGGAGGAACTGGAGCTGGAGGAGCGGTGCCCGGTGGGGGGCGGGCGGACGGGCCTCATGGGCGGGGGGCGCAGTTGGGCTCCGGCCAGACGTGCCGACAAGGCAGGCTTAAAGGTGGACATCATTTCAGAGGTGGAGCTGCTGCTGCGGCGCATGGCGGCGTCCGGGTCACGGATCATGATGGTGTGGAGGGGGCTGCCGGGCTCCGAGTTCACAGGCTTCTTCATGGTGGTGTCCAGGGTATCCAGCACCACGTCTGGTGCTTGCTTGCCCATGTTTTGGCGCTCCAGCTCACGCAGCTCATGTAGGGCCGTGGTCATGGTCTTCTCTATGTCCTGACATACACAAAGTACACAGAAAATGTGAAAGGAGATAATGAATTTGATATAATTGCTAAGCCAAGCTAGGCTAAGTTAAGTTTAGCAATGGTAGTAGCCACTGATGCTGAGAGTCTAATGCAGAACTGTCTGTGCTTTTTATTCAGCTCCATTCCCCCGTGACATAGGTGTGTCAATCTTTCAGCGCCAGACTGTCTCTAACGTTTACACTGAGACAGGGCTGCTTCACCCAGACACATAGACAGACAGTACAGCAGGACATCACATCTGCCTCTGCTCTCCCAGACACCTCCTCTCTCTGCTCCCTCTCCTCACACAGTACAGCCCAACACAACGGCACCAAATGAAGAGATTAACATCCCCTTTTAATGGCTGACACTCTTTACAACAGTCACAATCGCACACACTCTCTCACACAATCACACACACACACTCTCTCACACAATCACACGTTTTGTTCTTCTATTCTCGTGGGGACCTAAAATGTATTTCCATTCAAAATCCTATTTTCCCTCACCCCTAACCATAACTCTTTCCCCAATTCTAACCCTAAGCCCTAAGCTTAAAATAGCCTTTGTCCCCATGGGGACATGAGAAAGGTCCCCACGAGGGAGCATTTGACTTGTTTTACTATCCTTGTGGGGGCTTTTGGGGGTTTTAGTTCTCCACAAGGATAGAAAAACCAACCAACCCACCCACCCACACACACACACACACCCTCTCTCACAATCGCACACACAAATACTCTCTCTCAAAATCGCACGCACGCGCACGCACACACACACACAAACTCATTAGCACAATCACAATCAAGGTCATCAACATGGGCTCAGGCTGAAATAGGGCTCTGATAGGACCACTCTCATTAGCTGATCAGAACTTTTCCATTTCAAAATCTGCCTCTATTCCTTTTCCAGTTAGCCGATGCAGGGCCTGTGCTGCCATTATCAATGATCATTAGTACTCATTTCAGCATAGACATTAAATTAATTCTGCTTCCTGAGGCTGTTGGGGAGTTGCAGCGTTGAGACAAAATTGAGATTGTGGAGAAAAAATAAAAATAAAAATATTTTTGAAATGGACAGATGATTCCATTCCATATTGTGTGAGGTTCTATGACTGATAAGGTTGGGGAAAAGAGGTTATGCAGTTATACATTGGGCAAAGGTAATACTTTAGAACCTGGGTCTGATAGGACAGTGAGGGCCATACCTCTGCCAGGGCATCAGCCTCCAGTGACTTGTGGTCCCCCAGGCTGCTGTGGCGTGTGGCCCCTGGTACGTGTCTCAGGGGGTGGCCCTCGGGGTAGACCTTCCTGTCAGCATAGTTGATGCTGCCCGCACTGCCAAATGTGCCCAGGCGCCTCTTCTCCGGGCTCTCCATGCGACTCCTGCTCACTGCCATCTTGTGGGGGCTACTGGGACAGGCTGCGGCCCGCGGGGGTGTGTCTGTTCCCCGGGGAGGGCTGTGGGTCTCTCCGCTGCGGCGCTGAGGGAGGGCGGCCCCGTCAGAACGTAGCCTCACCCTGAGGAGAGAGACAACATCACATCACAGTGGCCCTGGACACTGATCAAAAATAAAACAACATTTCAATGGGTATTCCTTCCCAGTTGTTACCCACCTCCCCATGACTCCTCCAAAGTGGCAGTCGGGGGAGTGTTCACACGGTGATGGGACATCGTTTTTGGATGAAGCCTTGTCATCCAGCAGTGGTCCGCTGCTCGCCTCGCTGTCCGCCTTCTGACTGAGATTATCTGAGAACGCATCATCCCTGAAAGGAGAGAGAAAGAGAGGAGAGATGATAGAGTGTGGTTGAGATCTTATTTAGATTGTTGTTTTATTTTTTTTACCTTTATTTAACTAGGCAAGTCAGTTAAAAACAAATTCTTATTTTCAATGAAGGCCTAGGAACAGTGGGTTAACTGCCTGTTCAGGGGCAGAACAACAGATTTGTACCTTGTCAGCTCGGGGATTTGTACTTGCAACCTTTCGGTTACTAGTCCAACGCTCTAACAACTAGGCTACCCTGCCGCATGTATGCCATTTACTCAAACTAATTGGTCCATATTGATGGCTCTGGTTTTCAATCTGCAGTCAGTTTATCTGATCCAGACAGATGGGGGAGCCACTTCACTGACTCCTTTTGAACATTGATCATTCCAACGTATTCCTAACACAGAAAGTAGCAATACGATTTCAAATTCTTACCTTACTGTTGACTCAACATCCAAATGGATTCATGAAACAGACACCAGCAGTGATTAGCCACACTATAATTCGAGACTACGCGGCTCATCTTTCAAATGATTGTGTACATTTATAACGGGAATTCATATCTGAGGGTGTATTTAAATAATTCATAAGAGTTGAAAAACGTTTAAAAAAATCTTAAACCATGCTCTGACCTTCTCTTTGGCATCTTTACTCCTGCATCTGAGCCTGAATGACTGACATCAAATCCACGTTTAATTGTGTTACCACTTAAGGTGCACTTGTCAGTGAGGTGTCTTTGAGCGAACACATCATGCATGATTTTAATTATTTATCTGTGCCTACACCTGCCATGTGTAATTACTCTCAGGTTTCTATCACTTTAAAGAGGGATATTTGTTGAGGAAAACACTGCAAGACTGATTGTTTCCTGCCTGCCTGATTTATTGTCAGGCTGCTCTTCATCCATCGCTGAAGTTTCATGTTTATGAATTGGTGTTACTCACAGGTCCTGCACCACAATGTACTGGTGTGGGATCAGTCCGTCCACACCGTTGTGCCGCCCCTCCCACCAGTCCTCAGAGGCGCGGTGATACAGCAGTAGTGATGCTCCCTTCTTAAAGGACAGCTCCCGGGGGGTGCGCCCCACATAGTCAAACTTAGCGATGGCCTCAATCTGCTCCACCTCTGTGGACATAAAGAACAGCAGGAGAGAAACATAGTCACAACCTGCACCACCTTCATTTCCTGATGTAATGACATAACTCACACCCCATTGAGATGTGTGGACTGAGTAGCCTACCCTACCCTGCCCTGTGTGTGTGTGTGTGTGGCCCAATCCAACTGCTTCACTGAGTTCATTAAGATAAATAAGGAGCCCCTTGCTCTAATTACTAAGACCTAAACAATGACAGCATGTCTTCATGTTCTCAGACAATGGCCTTGGGCCTCTGGTCTGGGCTTAAGTCCAGAGAACTGTAGAGTACACTACACTACTTCTCCAGACAGAGTTGTGATTGAAAAGAGCCTGTGAGGGCCGATAATAGCCAAGAGGACAGTGGGAATCTATTTAATGGTGGGTTTGTACTTCAGACCCTCAAATCAGACACAAGAGTCTCCAAGAGACAAAGAGCAAGAGGGAAAATAGGAAATGTCTGGGTTGAAGAAAAATAAAACGAGAGGCAGCATTACGATATAAACTATATTCTCTAATAGAGAGGATGGTTACTGTTTGAGTGATACACTTCGATTCCAAGCATTGTTGTGAGTTGAAGAGCAGCGGTCATTGAGTACCAATTAACTAACACTGTAGTCTGATCCGGGAACACTACTATCCCAACAGCTAGTAAACTGGTTGACAACACATTCAATCCAATGACTTGGTCCTTTAATGACATTATGGGTCCCAACACAACAAACTACTCACACACCAATAGCCAGAAGAAACGATGTTCATGCTATAGACAGCCTCCTGAGAGAACAGACGCACAAAGGCACAGGCTCTATTTGTCTGTAAGCAAACACCAGTCACCATTTAACCCTGGACCAGAGAACATTAGAGGACCTGTCTCTCACACAAACACACAGACCCTGGGGCCAGGCTGATATCAATCACACAAACACACACACCCTGGGGCCAGGCTGATATCAATCACACAAACACACACACCCTGGAGCCAGGCTGATATCAATCACACAAACACACACACCCTGGGGCCAGGCTGATATCAATCACACAAACACACACACCCTGGGGCCAGGCTGATATCAATCACACAAACACACACACCCTGGGGCCAGGCTGATATCAATCACACAAACACACACACCCTGGGGCCAGGCTGATATCAATCACACAAACACTGGGGCCAGGCTGATATCAATCAAACAAAGAGCCTGATGACTTGGGACACGCGTAACCTTGGTGACATCCCATAGAGGAGAGACTTCATCAATACTTGTATTTGTAAGAAGTGTTGGCAACCTGAATGGACCGAACTGTCTGTTTGAACTACTAGCACACAGCTCAGACACCAATGCATACCTCACAAGACATGCCACCAGAGATCTCTTCACATTACTCAAGTCCAGAACATACTATGGGAGGTGCACAGTACTACATAGAGCCATGACTACATGGAACTCTATGCCACGTCATGTAACTGATGTAGTAGAATCAGATTTAAAAAGCAGATAAAAATACACCTTATGGAAAAGTGGGGACTGTGAAGAGACACACACACAGGTACAGACACATGCATACACACACAAACGCTAGCACTCTACACACACGTACATCGTAATATTGTTGTATGGTGGTATTGTACATTTTGTATTGTAGATATGTAGTGGGGTAATGATGTAATATGATGTACTGTTTTATCTTTTGATTTATGTATGATGTACAGTAAGTTCCTTTAATGTGTTTGGATCCCAGGAAGAGTAGCTACTGCCTTGGCAGGAACTAATGGGGATCCAGAATAAACCCCAGGAAGAGTAGCTACTGCCTTGGCAGGAACTAATGGGGATCCAGAATAAACCCCAGGAAGAGTAGCTACTGCCTTGGCAGGAACTAATGGGGATCCAGAATAAACCTCAGGAAGAGTAGCTACTGCCTTGGCAGGAACTAATGGGGATCCAGAATAAACCCCAGGAAGAGTAGCTACTGCCTTGGCAGGAACTAATGGGGATCCAGAATAAACCCCAGGAAGAGTAGCTACTGCCTTGGCAGGAACTAATGGGGATCCAGAATAAACCCCAGGAAGAGTAGCTACTGCCTTGGCAGGAACTAATGGGGATCCAGAATAAACCCCAGGAAGAGTAGCTACTGCCTTGGCAGGAACTAATGGGGATCCAGAATAAACCCCAGGAAGAGTAGCTACTGCCTTGGCAGGAACTAATGGGGATCCAGAATAAACCCCAGGAAGAGTAGCTACTGCCTTGGCAGGAACTAATGGGGATCCAGAATAAACCCCAGGAAGAGTAGCTACTGCCTTGGCAGGAACTAATGGGGATCCAGAATAAACCCCAGGAAGAGTAGCTACTGCCTTGGCAGGAACTAATGGGGATCCAGAATAAACCCCAGGAAGAGTAGCTACTGCCTTGGCAGGAACTAATGGGGATCCAGAATAAACCCCAGGAAGAGTAGCTACTGCCTTGGCAGGAACTAATGGGGATCCAGAATAAACCCCAGGAAGAGTAGCTACTGCCTTGGCAGGAACTAATGGGGATCCAGAATAAATACAAATACAGATATGCACATGTAGTGAGTGTTCAAAATGAAAAAGGAATCTAAGCTAGTCTCCAGGCTGTCAGACCAAACAGACAGAGACCAGGGGTCAGTCGGGGTTAAACACGTGTATAAAATCAATTGTCTCTCAGTAGGAGATTTCCAAGTCAACCAGAAAGCCCAATCAGTTCCATTAGGAGCTCCATCCAGGGGTGAAATGACCTACAGTGACATGGAGATAAAAGGAGGAAGAGGAGGAGTATAAGGAGAAAATAGGAGGAAGATGAGATGGAGTAGGAGGAGGTTGAGGATAAGGAGGAGGAGAGAGGAAGAGGAAAGGGGGGAGACAGAAGAACATGGCAGGGTAACATTGTCTATCTTTGTCCCCCTCGTTAAATAGAGCTCTTTCACTTCCTCAAAAACAAGATAACATGTCTGCCTGTCTGCAGTGAGGGTAAGATCCCTGTGATCATCACAATATAACTCACAGTTTCTCTCTAAACAAGAGCAAATACTCAGAATAAAAACACAAGCTGATGGCCACAATGTGGTTTTATAGTATTTCTAATGACCTCATGTTCTAGATTCAGCCAGAAAGTGTTGCTGTGTCGGGCTGTAGGACCATGTCTCTACACCCAGTGTGAGGGCCAGACTGTGGAGGGCGGCATCGCCTCAGGTCTGAGAAGAGCCAAGACAGGACCATGTGACTCTCATTCCCTCCAAGCACACTAATTAAACAGCGGGAGATCACGATGCAGAGCCAAGAGCCATGCCCTGCCTGGCTGTGCCTCTGTACTCTCCTCCCACCTCTCTGCAGGCGGAGCTGTGGGGGGCAGTCAGCCTTTGTCCTGCTGTTTGGTTCAGAAGGCTGAGGAGGGTGTCGGCACTCATTATCACTACAGATGGGGCTGTTCCCCGGGCGCTGATGACATGGATGTCGATTAAGGCAGCCCCCCGCACCTCTCTGATTCAGAGGGGTTGGTTTAAATGCGGAAGACACATTTCAGTTGAATGCAATTCAGTTGTATAACTGACTAGATATCCCCCTTTCCCGATAGGGTTACCCTAGCCTAGCTTAGCCAAGAATAGTACAGTATGGGCCTGCCCATTGAGAGCTAGCAGATAGCATCTCTGGTGTTGTTACTCGTGTTTTGGTTTTCTGAGTGCATTTAGCCCAATTATTCTGTCAGGGCTCTGAGCAGAAAAAGGAAAATACAAAAGGTACAAAGGAGGAAGTCCCTTGGGACCCGTTTATTATCGCTGAACAAAGAGAGCGCAAAGGACAGGAGAGAGAAGGATATAGAGAGAGAGCGCTACACAGGGAGGGAGAGAGGGGGATAGAGAGAGAGAGAGAGAGAGAGAGTGAGAGATCGAGAGAATAAGAGAGAGATGGAGGTTGCTAACACACAGCCTTGTCTCAGGTTTGAAGCATGATGTTTTCCTGTGCATCCCTATGTCACGTCTGCTCCCGCTCCCCCTCTCTGGCGCTCGAGGTCGCCAGACTGCTTATCATTACGCATACCTGTCACCATCGTTACGCACACCAGCGCTTCATTGGACTCAATCAAGTCATTGATTGCCTCCGCTATACCTGTCACTTCCTCAGATTCATCCCCATGCTGGCAGTGATGTTGTTTTGTTTCTCTTGTCCAGACGCTGTTTTTGCTTTGTTTCATGTCTATTTATGATTACATCTTGTCACAGTCTATCTGAGCTGTGCCTAGTTCTCTCCTTCAGTCTAAAGAAAACACAAACACAAATATCAACAGAGTCTACACTACCGGTCAAACGTTTTAGAACACCTACTCTCATTCAAGGGTTTTTTCCTATTTTTTTTTTACTATCTTCTACATCAAAACTATGAAATGACACATATGGAATCATGTAGTAACCAAAAAAAGTGTTAAACAAATCAAACATTTTCTTCAAATAGCCACCTTGCCTTGATGACAGCTTTGCACACTCTTTGCATTCTCTCAACCCTCTTCACCTGGAATGCTTTTCCAACAGTCTTGAAGGAGTTCCCACATATGCTGAGCACTTGTTGGCTGCTTTTCCTTCATTCTGAGGTTCGACTCATCCAAAACCATTTCAATTTGGTTGAGGTCCAAACATTACACCGTTCATTTTATGTGCATTTTACATTTACTGTACTTTTTGCAGGATTTGTCAATTACGAAATCTGAAAATACTCTGGATCCATTCCGTAACATAATAATAATATTCATGGACATTTTGGGGTAGGTGCAACATAAGAAAAAACGGGTTTGCGTGAGAGGTTTAACCGGTGTCTCGGAGTGGCCACACACATCTCTCCAAAGTGTGCACAGTACCGTAAGCAATTTATTTTTTTAAATAATATGTTTATTATTTTCCAATAAAAAATAAAATAAAAAAGACAGCAATACAAACAATGACATTCATTGTACTGTTGAATGGGATGGCCAATTTAGAGGACAAAACTAAACTTAACTCACACATACACAAAATAATACAAAATCCTATTAGGTGGTACATGTATAAGAAGACAGCATATAGTCATTACAAGCAGTGTAGTTAAGCCAAAAATAAATATTGAGTGGAGTACAGCACAGAGTAGCAGTAGATCATCAACCCAGTTATGAAGCGGGAATAGACCATTTATCCAGTATCGGCTGCCATATTTTGTAAAACATTGGAGGTATTGTATTGACTTCTATTGGAGGTATTGTATCAAATCTTTTCCATATGTATTACATTCCCTAAATCCCGTAACCACATTTCAAAGGCAGGTACAGTCTCCAATTTCCAAAATTGCAATATGAGCCTTTTGGCTAATAGAGTACAAAGAGAGACAGCTTTCCCTGTACCAAACAGAGCGATCAATGGGTCTGGGGCTAGAACTCTATCAAAGGCTTTAGATAAGTCATCAAAAATGAGAGCCCAGTAAGCATGTAACTTAGGACATGTCCAGAATAAGTGGGTCAACGTGGATACCTCTATGTGGGCCTGTAGCACAATCATACAGTCTAGAAACCGACCCTTTTGAATGGGGTTTGACAAGGATCAAGCTATCTAATGTAGGACTATTTGGCTTCATGCCATACTGTGGGATATGTGTCCTTCAGAAATTCCTGATTTGGAGGTATCTGAAAAAATGTGTTGTTGGAATCATAAGAGTCTTTTTTCACATATGATGGACTATTAACAAGTGCAGGGAGTGAGGAACGTTGACAGGAGGCCTGCTCAATCAAAAGCCATGAAGGCATATCCTTCTGTCTCATCGCAGGTAAACTTTCCCTCCAGAAAGACACAATGTTCAGATTAGCAGCCCAATAATACAGTTTAAAGTGAGGAAGGCCAAAGCCCCCCTCTATCTTGTACTTGCATAAATGCTTCTTTGACATTCTGGCTGCCTTGTTATCCCATAAAAATTGAGTTACTATTGAATCCAGTTTCTTAAAATAGCTTTGTGGTATGAAATTGGATAGACATTGGAAGAGGTATAGAAACCTGGGTAGGACAACCATTTTAATAGCGTTTATACGACCAACCAAGGAGATAGGCAGAGTTTTCCAAAAATCTATATTTTGTTTAAGCTGATATATTTTCATGTCCCAATTCGCTTTCAATAGCTGATCAAGGTCTCTTGTCACTACAATGCCGAGGCTTGTGAACTTGTCCTTCACTGTTCTAAACGGGGTAGATTGCAGAAATTGCATATCCACAGGCCGTGATATTGGCATCAACTCGCTTTTTTGCCAGTTTATCTTGTAGCCAGAGAAGGAGTCAAATGTGTTTATCAAGTTAAGTAAGAGTGGAATAGAAGTTTTAGGCTTGGACAAAAACAAAAGAACATCGTCTGCATATGGACCTTTTGTGCTGTGTGTCTTATTTTAATAGAAGCTATATCGGCACATGCCCGAATGCGAGTAGCAAGGGGTTCCATGGCTTCCAAAAGTTCCATGACGCCATTGGGTGTGCATAAATAATTCTTATCCAATTAATAAATTCCTTTCCAAACCCAAAATGCTCCAGAACCGACATCATATACTTCCACTCAATCTGATCAAACGCCTTCTCTGCATCAAGAGCTATTACCACTGTCTCAACCTTATGATCATGATACATTATGTTGAAAAGGCGTCTCAAATTGTAGAATATATGTCGGCCCGGGATAAAACCTGTCTGGTCAATGTGTATGATGTCGGAAATATATTTTTGGCAGGGTAAACCTATTACCTATTGCAGATTCAGTCTTCCCAGCCTGGTGCAGGTCTACAATTTTGTTTCTGGTGTCCTTTGACAGCTCATTGGTCTTGGCCATAGTGGAGTTTGGAGTGTGACTGTTTGAGGTTGTGGACAGGTGTCTTTTATACTGATAACAAGTTCAAACAGGTGCCATTAATACAGGTAACGAGTGGAGGACAGAGGAGCCTATTAAAGAAGAAGTTACAGGTCTGTGAGAGCCAGAAATCTTGCTTGTTTGTAGGTGACCAAATACTTATTTTCCACCATAATTTGCTAATAAATTCATTAAAAATCCTACAATGTGATTTTTTTTTCTCATTTCGTCTGTCATAGTTGAAGTGTACCTATGATGAAAATTACAGGCCTCTCTCATCTTTTTAAGTGGGAGAACTTGCACAATTGGTGGCTGACTAAATACTTTTTTGCCCCACTGTCTGTCACTTTGAGTAGGATCTGTGGGGAACTTTTGGAAGCTAGCCTCTTCAGCTAACTCCTCGCGGGTCTGCTGTTGTAATTGATATTACAGATCAATCTGTCCATCTCTATGGGGGACATTGTGGTCCATAGATAATTCACTGCCCCTAGTCTGTCTAACCACTTTAATACTGAACATCTCATTACATGAATTACATCCTCTATATACCACGGCTACAGTACATTGTTGGTTTCTGCATCTGATCTCAATTATAATGGGAGGTCCAGTCCAGACACACTGAGCTGCAATGCACAGCAGAGCCACTGCTGCCTGGGGGGAGACAGACAGACAGACAGCAGGGCTACCAGACACAACCAACCTTCCATCATTAACATAGACAGCACAGGCTATGCTGTTATGTCATACTTTAGTAGACTATAATCATGTCTAGCACCATGACTAACATGATGACCACACGAGCATTATGTGCGAGAGAGTTGCAAAATAAATGTACACATTCATGTAAATCAATCATTGCATCCACACTGCTCACGCGCATCAACGAGCGTCTGCGTAGCTAGGCGCTAAAATAGAACTTGTGAAGCTTGATGCGCTGAAAGTCCGGCCTCTCACATCTCCTCATTGGTTTTTAGGAGCATTTACCCACGTGGGTGATTAAAAGAGGTACACACTCCAGTTGTGGTAATGCACTTTAAAGTTGGTTGCCAACTGCCATATAAAATCCAAAGAAGAAGAAGAAGAAGCCTGAAGGAGGAGAGATTACTAGATACAAACTTGGTTTACCCTTTTATCTGTGGATGAATTGTCGGAGTAGAGGACCTTGTGCATTTCAGGTAAAATTACAACCCAATGTTTATATCCCAGGACAAATTAGCTAGCAAAAGCAAGCTAGCTAGCTAAATTGCCATAAATGTTTAATGTTTTTCAACCTGTCCCCAAATTAATATAGTTGGTTCAGAGTTCGTTTTGATATTTCAACCTTTGTGTCCAGGTCGCGTCTTGTGTGGGTGGACAAAATCAACATTCGCGCAATGGTCGGAAGTACGCTCACGCCCGGTCTAGTCAGCATGTAAGAACCACAGCAGGATAACCAGCAGTTCAGTTACAAAAACTAACACAACCCACAGAGTAATAAAACTTAAGACAACAGCAGGAAAGCAAGGGCAACAGCACAAGCTTCAGGAGTTTTTCAACAACCAATTGGCCAATTCCGATTAGCTGTGTAGCCCGCTAGCTACAGCACATTTTATCTTAATCAATCACCCACACCGTTCCTCTACAGCGTGTCTGAAGGAGTAAAGGAACCCCATGTTACTGACCGTCATCACTGGTGTGTGGCTCAGTCCCGTTGTCAGCCTCATCGATTGTGCCTGGCTCACTGTGGGGGCTGTCACTGTGGCCACAGAGAGAGAGATGGACAGTCAGTCAATGGTCAACTCAGACACACCCACAACACTTGCATAGGTTACAGGGTCTAAAACTAATGCCTTCTCCAGTTACAGGTCATACTTGGATCACTACCAAGTGAGGGATTCATTGAAGTAGGGGTCATTTATATCAGCATATTTCTCTAGGAAGTAGTACATGTTATAGTTGGACCAGCTCCAGGTAAGGGATTCATTTAACTATGAAAAATATGCATATTGATGCACGCTATCTTGTAGGCCACCAATGTGAAACATTCCCAAACAGTATTATTGGCATCTGTATAATATAAATATAGTACAAAGACATACACACACACACACACATATTGACACCCCCGCATACAATCACACACTCACACATGCACACACACAATCACCACATATGTTGCTGCTACTATTTACTACTGTATTTACTGTGCAGTTCTGTCAGTTTTACACCTGTTTACATGTACATACAGTGACTTCGGAAATGTATTCAGACCCATTGACTTTTTCCACATTTTGTTACGTTACACCCTTATTCTAAAATTGATAAAATAATTGTTTCCCCTCATCAATCTACACATAACTATTTATTAAATTATGTATTAAAAATAAAAAACAGAAATACCTTCTTTGCATAAGTATTCAGACCCTTTGCTATGAGACTCGAAATTGAGCTCAGGTGCATCCTGTTTCCATTGATCATCCTTGAGATGTTTCTAAAACTTGGTGTCCACCTGTGGTAAATTCAATTGATTGTACATTGTTTGGAAAGGAACACAACTGTCTATATAAAGGTCCCACAGTTGACAGTGCATGTCAGAGCAAAAACCAAGCCATGAGGTCAAAAGAATTGTCCGTAAAGCTCAGAGTAAGATGGTACAGTTTTACATGCCCCCAGCCGATTGTGTTTTTTTGTCAGTTTATTTGCGTTGTTTGTAACTTCTTTAACTTATTTTGTACATAATGTTGCTGCTACCATCTCTTATGACCGAAAATAACTTCTAGACATCAGGACTGCGATTACTCACCACGGACTAGCAGAATCCTTTTTTTCCAATCACGACTTTGACGAGCCGGACGCGAAGGACGCACTGCTTCCTTGGGAACAGGCCCGATCCCCGTGATCTGCGTGAAGAGAAGGCGGAGAAAGAGAGGCCGAAGGTCGGGCTGCCTTCTGAGAATTCGTAGGCGATCGAATAAACCCCCACTTACCTCCATTCTGCTAGCAAACGTTTAATCTTTGGACAATAAAATTGACGAGTTACGCTGAAGATTAAACAACCAACAAGACATTAAAAACTGTAACATCTTATGCTTCACGGAGTCGTGGCTGAACGACGACAACATCAACATACAGCTGGCTGGTTATACGATGTACCGGCAGGATAGAACAGCGGCGTCTGGTAAGACAAGGGGCGGCAGTCTATGTATTTCTGTAGAAAACGCTACCTACTGAGAGAGTTTATATCTATTATTTGTAGCTGTTTACATACCACCACAGTCAGAGGCTGGCACTAAGTGTCACGTGTGACTAGATCAATAAAAAAGTGGTCAGAGGAAGCAGATGCTAAGCTACAGGACTGTTTTTCTAGCACCGACTGGAATATGTTCCGGGATTCCTCCGATGGCATTGAGGAGTACACCACATCAGTCATTGGCTTCATCAATAAGGGTATCGATGGCGTCGTCGCCACAGTGACCGTAAGTACATACCCCAACCAGAACCCATGGATTACAGGCAGGATCCGCACTGAGCTTAAGGCTAGAGCAGCCGCTTTCAAGGAGCGGGACTCTAACCTGGAAGCTTATAAGAAATCCCGCTATGCCCTCCGACGAACCATCAAACAGGCAATGCGTCAATACAGGACTAAGATCGAATCGTACTACACCAGCTCTGACGCCCGTCGGATGTGGCAGGGCTTGCAAATCATTAGACTACAAAGGGAAGCACAGCCGAAAGCTGCCTAGTGACACGAGCCTACCAGACGAGCTAAACTACTTCTATGCTCGCTACGAGGCAAATAACAAAGAAACATGCATGAGAGCGCCAGTTATACATGGAAGACTGTGTGATCACGCTCTCGATGTGAGTAAGACCTTTAAACAGGTCAACATTCACAAGGCTGCAGGGCCAGACGGATTACCAGGACGTGTACTGCGAGCATGTGCTGACCAACTGGCAAGTGTCTTCACTGACATTTTCAACCTCTCCCTGTCCGAGTCTGTAATACTAACATGTTTTAAGCAGACCACCATAGTCCCTGTGCCCAAGAACACTAAGGTAACCTGCCTAAACAACTATCGACCCGTAGCACATGAAGTGCTTTGAAAGGATGGTCATGGCTCACATCAATACCATCATCCCAGAAACCCTAGACCCACTCCAATTTGCATACCGCCCCAAAAGATCCACAGTCTCTCAGGAGACTGAAAAGATTTCGCATAGCTCCTCAGATCCTTCAAGAGCATCCTGACTGATTGCATCACTGCCTGGTATGGCAACTGCTCGGCCTCCGACCGCAAGGCACTACAGAGGGTAGTACGAACGGCCCAGTAGATCACTGGGGCCAAGCTTCCAGCCATCCAGGACCTCTAGTGGTGTCAGAGGAAGGCCCTAAAAATTGTCAAAGACTCCAGCCACCCTAGTCATAGACTGTTCCCTCTGCTACCGCATGGCAAGCGGTGCAGGAGCACCAAGTATAGGTCCAAGAGGCTTCTAAACAGCTTCTACCTCCAAGCCATAAGACTCCTGAACATCTAGTCAAATGGCTACCCAGACTATTTGTAGTGCCCCCGCCCCTCCCCCTTTTTACACCACTGCTACTCTCAATTGTCATATATGTATAGTCACTTTAATACCTCTACCTACATGTACATATTACCTCAACTAACTGGTGCCCCCGCACATTGACTTTGTATCGGTACCCCCCCTGTATATAGTCTCGCCATTGTTATTTTACTGCTGCTCTTTAATTACTTGTTACTTTTATCTTTTATTCTTATCCATATTTTTTTGATTGATATTGGTTAGGGGCTCGTAAGTAAGCATTTCACTGTAAGGTCTACACTTTTTGTATTCGGTGCATGTGACTAATACAATTTATTTGAAATAGTCAAGGCACAGATCTGGGGAAGGGTACCATAAAATGTCTGCAGCACTGAAGGTCCCCAAGAACACAGTGGCCTCCATCATTCTTAATAAATGGAAGAAGTTTGGAGCCACCAAGACTCTTCCTAGAGCTGGCTGCCCGGCCAAACTGAGCAATCAGGGGAGAAGGGCCTTGGTCTGTGGAGATGGGAGAACCTTTCAGAAGAACAACCAATTCTGCAGCACTCCACCAATCAGGCCTTTATGGTCGAGTGGGCAGACGAAAGCCACTCCTCAGTAAAAGGCACATGACAGCCTGGTTGGAGTTTGCCAAAAGGGACATTAAAAGACTCTTAGACCATGAGAAACAAGATTCTCTGGTCTGATGAAACCAAGATTGAACTCTTTAGCCTGAATGCCAAACGTCACGTCTGGAGGAAACCTGGCACCATCCCTACGGTGAAGTATGGTGGTTGGCAGCGTTATGCTGTGGGGATGTTATTCAGCAGCAGGGACTGGGAGACTAGTCAGGATCAAGGAAAAGATGAACAGAGCCAAGTACAGAGAGATCCTTGATGAAAACCAGGTTCACCTTCCAACAGGACAACCACCCTAAGCACACAGCCAAGACAAAGCGGGAGTGGCTTCTGGACAAGTCTCTGAATGTCCTTGATTGGCCCAGCCAGAGCCTGAACTTGAACCCAATCTAATCGCTGCCAAAAGTACTTCAACAAAGTACTGAGTAAAGGGTGTGAATACTTATGTAAATGTGATATTTCAGTTATTTATTTTGTATAAATTTGCACACAAAAAAAACTGTTTTTGCTTTGTCATTATTGGGTACTGTGTGTAGATTGATGAGGAAAAAAACCAACTCAATACATTTTAGAATAAGGCTGTAACATAAAATGTGAAAAAAAATCAAGGAGTCTGAATACTTTTTGAATGCACTGTACAGTATCTACCTGGACTATCACCAGTATCCCTGCCCATTGATATGGTACTGGCCTTGTATATAGCTTACATTCTCCTGTCTATATTATTTCTTGTGTGTTTTTATTTCCCTGATTAAGTATTAATTCGGAGCTCTTTTAAAAAATAATCTATTCTGGATTTGACACTTATCCATTTCTTTACCTTGATATTGAATATGGCATTGTTGAGAAAGAGCCTGCAAGTAAGCATTTCACTGCACTGTTTAAACCTGTTGTATCCTGTGCACATGACAAATCAACTTTGATTTGATTTTGATTTGAATAATTAGTTCTACATGAACTTTAGAGTATCTGTATCATGAATATTGGGATAAAACGCAACAACGAGAAAAGGCCATTTAAACAGTTACATGATGTATCCTTCCATGCAGACCTGCTCTTTAACTAAATACCAGTCCACATTTCTAGCCACTAGATAAAATTAATTATCTTAAGTATTATATCCAAGCACTGTCTGTCAAAGCATGTGCTTAAGAAAATACCACCCCCATAAGGAATGCACTCCAAGCTTTACATAAATGAGCCTAGCATCCTCATCTCTACTACACACTCCAAATACCGCTCTTTTCACCACATTATCAAGCAGGATGGTAATGTAGTCTGTGAGTGACCATGCCATATGCTGGAGCGGCCAGAAGAAGAACAATCTAACTGTACTGGTGCTAAACCCAGGGTTACACAAGTAACAGTATTACTGCTTTAGCCTTAGCCATACAGTATGTCTTCAATGCTTGTCTTAAAGATGGTGACCTCCCAGGTCTAGCTACTTCTCACCAGTACTCCTCTCCTCCAGTCATGCACTTCTCATAGACTGGCCCGTCCAGCTCACGGTGGCTGGGAAAGATGACCTCGTTGTGGATGATGATGGTCTTGATGACCTCATTGACATGCGCCTGGATGGCTACAGGGTCCTGTCCGTCGGGGATGGGCATCAGGGTGGGGCCGAAGCAGATGGCCAGGTTATAGGGATCCATCATGTTCTCATCACTGTACTGGGATAGACTAGAGGGGAAGAGAGAGAGAGATGAACCAGTGAACTTCATATGAACATTATGAGGTGAATTGATGGGTGGATCCATTAAACATACTCAAATACCTACGTTTGCAAATAGAAGTGAGGCCTATCTGTTTCCCAAATCAAATCAAAGTTTATTTGTCATGTGCGCCGAATACAACAGGTGTAGTAGACCTTACAGTGAAATGCTTACTTACAGGCTCTAACCAATAGTGCAAAAAGGGTATTAGGTGAACAATAGGTAAGTAAAGAAATAAAACAACAGTAAAAAGACAGGCTATATACAGTAGCGAGCCTATAAAAGTAGCGAGGCTACATACAGACACCGGTTAGTCAGGCTGATTGAGGTAGTATGTACATGTAGATATGGTTAAAGTGACTATGCACATATGATAAACAGAGAGTAGCAGCAGCGTAAAAAGAGAGGGGGCACACAATGCAAATAGTCCGGGTAGCCATTTGATTAACTGTAATATAAAGAGGGTTGAGTATGGCTGTGACTGTAGACTCTACACTCTACAGTGAGTTGAGATCTACAACTTCACTGAAGTAGCAACATGTACTTTACTACATGAGTTGAGATCCATGTTGGCCCTCCACCACATCTCAGTATAAGAAAATCCTTAAACCCCCTACCTTTAGTTACAATAACCCCCAACATCCCAACTTAGCTAGCACATTCCTCAGTCTCCCTGTTAAGCTTAGATTCCCACACCCTTCCAACCTTAACAGGCCTGCCCTTAAAACTTCAGTTTAACAGGCCTATTAATAAGCCATCCTGGTTTAGGGGGCAGTAAGCCCATCCTCCCTTCCAGCAACATCCTAGTCAGGCAAATGGCCTATCCTCACACTCATCTGTTTTAAGAGGGGCTCGTAATCAGAACAGAGTGGTGTGGCGCAGTAAAGAACTACAGCTGGCCCAGAGTCTAACTGTCTGAGGGGGGTATAAAACACAGAGGTAAAAGTCAGAATGTGGAATCAAACGCTTTGTTCTGCAGTGGAACCAAGCAAAGGGAGCATCAATAACAGCCCAATAAAACAGGACAGGTATATTACTGGGTTGATGGATCTGTTTCTGAGCCCGTAAATAAGTTCTAAAGAGCTGCTGGCAGACGCGGTAATAAATAGGAGGTGAACAGTAGGGCTGTTCAATAACTCTGGAAATCAATGGATTTTCCTCTCTGAATACTGCTGCAGAGATTCACTAGTTTTGTTGATATAGTGCAGTACAGGGATTTCCCCCCACGGCTCCGAAGTTTTTATAAAAGTTTTTTTTAATTAGACCTTCACTCAATTCTGTTTTACTGTATGCCCTTAGTGTATAGGTTCTCTGGTATAGGGACAACTTTATTCAACAACAGAGGACTGTGATATGTGAGTTGTTATGTCAATGTGGCCAACTTACTGATTGAGGAAAGCGAACAGGTATCTCATGACAATGATGACGGTGCGAGGAAGAGTCACAACAATCTGCTGGACGTGATGCGCTCTCTCAGCTCCAGACTCCAGCTCTGAAACAGAAGATGGCCAGAGAGTCATAACGCCACCTGGCACTGAGATTAATGGGAGGAAAATACATGAGAAAATACATGATGCTCCATAACAACACCATGATCTATTGAATATACAGAATGATCAGACTTTAGCAGGGGGCTGGCAGTCATACTAAGGGTGTGTAATGACAACACAAACGCTCCTATTATTAATAGATAACCCCTCCTCATTTAAATCAGAGGATATGGTGATTTGAGTGACTGGGCTATCTGGAGCAGGGTGAAACACTGCAAAGCTGTGCTGAGTTAGTAGACTGATGTGGTCCCCTCTCTCCTGCCTTCCTATTGGGTTTCTACTGAATCACAGGCAGGCAGACAGCCATGGTGTTGAGATTGTTTCCATGTGTTCCACTGCGTGCCTCTAGACCCTACCCTGTTATACCATAAAGCAGTGTGTGTAGGGTGAAGAGGTTGGGGCGTGATGATGTATCTGTGGACCTGGAGGTTGGCTTCTCTCTCTTCTATTTTGATTCTATCTCTACTAGTGAGGTACCCACCTAGATCGTGTGAGTAATACAAAGGCATGTACTGTACTGTAGCCCCAATTGTGTTATTTCACCACCCAGATGGATAGGAATATGGTATCATTTCAGTTACCCTGAACACATTTACTACATTGACCAACAGTGTAGAGTCTACTCACTTATAGTAGACATGAGATCCAGGAAGCGTTCCTTGGGGAACAGAGGGTTCTCCAGGCCCCTGAAGTACAGCTTGAGGACCCCTGCCACTGAGTTGATGTCATGTTCATTCTGGTCTTCAATCAATGGGTCTTCGCCTTGTAAAACAATAGAGTAGAGTTATTATTTTGGAGTATCTGACCACTGCAACAGAACTGAATCACTGAAAAGATTAGCCAATAAATAATTCATTACTGTACATATATATTTTTTTTAAGTGGGCTTACAAATTCTTGCTTGTTACACGTAGAAAATGATATGAAGATATCTACTGTATGTCTGAAGTTCAATGGGTTTTTAGTGTTATTGATCCTGAGCTGTAGAGGAAAAACTAAAAGCTAATCTATCACCATTTACCCCCAGTCTCACCAGGGACCTACCTCTCTCAAATGAGTTTTTAATATCATTAACCTCCACCTGGGATCCAGGCACACGGAATATGCCCTGCTGCTGGAGCCCTGCAACAACACATAGAAACATCATACTGAGTCCAAGGCTGAGCATGAGCCCACCATTATCCCCACACCCAGACGGCCGACTATATGAAAGACCAACGGCAAACACACAACAGAGAGCAGGAAATGTAATCTAGTCATAAAGGGACATGTTTTTTCTTCTTCCAGGTGAGGGCCCCTCAGATGGTCTGCTGCAAATGGTTTCTGTTAGAGAACCCCTAATCAGTTTGTGGGGGTTTGATTAGATCTAGGGGGGAGGGGAAGGAGGGGTCAGGAGGGGGGTACAGGCCTTGGGGCTACACCACTATGGCTGGAGTCAGATGTGGAGGCGGACAGAAGGATAAAGATATGAGGAGGGAAGGTTGAAGTGAGTAGTAAACAAAAACCAAGGGACCTGTCAGTCCCTATGCGTGATGTGCTGCCACGTGATGTGTTACCACGCTCCTGTCACGTTATTCACTGGGGGCTGAGGTGTTAAATCAAAGCAGGTACAGTACCAGTCAAAAGTTTGGATAGACCTACAGTACTCATTTAAGGGCTTTTCTTTATTTTTACTATTTTCTACATTGTAAAAATATTAGTGAAGCTATCAAAACTATGAAATAACACATATGGAATCATGTAGTAACCAAAAATGTGTTAAAGAAATCAAAATATATTTTAGATTCTTCAAAGTAGGCACCCTTTGCCTTGATGACAGCTTTGCCCACTCTTGGCATTCTCTCAACCAGCTTCACCTGGAATGCTTTTCCAACAGTCTTGAAGAAGTTCCCATATATGCTGAGCACTTGTTGGCTGCTTTTCCTTTACTCTGCGGTCCAACTCATCCCAAACCATCTCAATTGGGTTGAGGTCGGGTGATTGTGGAGGCCAGGTCATCTGATGCAACACTCCATCACCAAATAGCCCTTACACAGCCTGGAGGTGTGTTTTGGGTCATTGTCCTGTTGAAAAACAAATGATAGCCCCACTAAGCGCAAACCACATGGGATGGCGTATCGCTGCAGAATACTGTGGTAGCCATGCTGGTTAAGTGTGCTTTGAATTCTAAATAAATCACAGTGTCACTAGCAAAGCACCCCCACACCATCCCACCTCCTCCCCCATGGTCCATGGTGGGAACCACACATATGGAGATCATCCGTTCACCTACTTCGCGGCTCACAAAGACAGAGCTTGGAACCAAAAATCTCAAATTTGGACTCATCAGACCAAAGGACAGATTTCCACCTGTCTAATTAATGTCCATTGCTTATGTTTCTTGGCCCACGCAAGTCTCTTCTTCTTATTGGTGTCCTTTAGTAGTGGTTTCTTTGCAGCAATTCGACCATGAAGGCCTGATTCATGCTGTCTCCTCTGAACAGATGATGTTGAGAGGTGTTTGTTACTTGAACTCTGAAGCATTTATTTGGGCTGCCATCTGAGGCTGGTAACTCTAATGAACTTATCCTGTGCAGTAGAGGTTACTCTGGGTCTTCCTTTCCGGTGGCGGTCCTCATGAGAGCCAGTTTCATCATAGCCTCTTGATGGTTTTTCAACTGCACTTGAAGAAACTTTCAAACTTGAAATTTTCCAGATTGACTGACCTTCATGTCTTGAAGTAATTATAGACTGTCATTTCGCTTTGCTTACTTGAGCGGTTCTTGACATAATGTGGTCTTTTACCAAAAAGGGCTATCTTCTGTATACCACCCTTACCTGTGTCACAACACAACTGATTGTCTCAAACGTATTAAGGAGGAAAAAATTCCACAAATTAACTTTTAACAAGGCACACTTGTTAATTGAAATGCATTCCAGGTGACTACCTCGTAGTACTTGGAAAATCTCAAATATAAAAAATATTTTTATATGTTTAACACTTTTTTGGTTACTACATGATTCCATATGTGCCATTTCCTAGTTGTGATGTCTTCACTATTAGTATACAATGTAGAAAGTAGTAAAAAATACAGAAAAACTCTGGAATGACTAGGAGTGTCCAAACTTTTGACTGGCACTGTATGTCTCAAGACCTGGAGATGTTTTAGTGACTGTATTACCTCTACCCAGAGGATATATCATGTGTTATGTTCACAGTGGAGTTCATAGCTTTCTGAATACCCTTCTATACAGTCAATACAGTAAAGGTGTCATTTTAGTAGACTTACCATACAAATTGATGTGTCGAATACAGCTCTCAACCACAAGAGGAATAGGTTGACCAGAATCCTGAGAGCAAATCATGGCAATAGTGAGAGCAAAGCATGGATGACTGACACTAATACAGTGACAAGAAAATTATTAACCACAAATACTAGACTGTCCATATTGATAGATTCTGTTGTTTATGTAAAACAACATACATTTCAGCATACTGTGTATTCTATTAATTTAGAGCACAGAGTATTCTAGGCCTGCCCTGCCCCCTGGCATAAGGAAATAAATGCCTCTTCTTGATGGCTTCATAAACAGCAGTGTCCACCAACATTCATATGAGCACCATTAAAGTGACAGATATAAACCATTGCTATTCACAGCCCCTCATTATAGCAAGCAAACAGTCATGAAACAAGTGGAGTAGCAGTGACATGCTATTGGAGCTCATTAGTACGACTGCGTGTGGAGGAGAAGGCAGAAATCAGCATGTAGAACTATTAGTGTAATAGTTTTCAGGTGGACCCACTCTACAGCACCGTGCCACGCGCCCTACCTCCCATCCTACCACCCCCCCACTGATAGTACCTGGTTGCGGGTACGGGCATTCCGTCTTCCCCTGGGGCAGAAAGTAGCGCAGCAAGGAGGTGCAGAGGGAAGGAGGCAGAGAGGCAACACAGTTAGAGAAGCACAGATGACAGACAGAGCCCCCCCTGGAGGCCTGGAGGATAAGCACAGGTCAGAGGCCGCTGGGATGGCTTGAGATGCAGTGAGACAGGGTGCAGTGAGGGACAGAACCAACTAGCACAGGGCTCTCTACAGAGCCACTATGGGGACTATGAGACACGGTATCCTCACGTCTGAGGATTAGCCGAGGTTAGAGGCCTGTGCTACTACTACATCTAAAAGGATAGGGAGACACTAATCCTCTTTCACCCTGTCTGTGTGCATCGTCAGAGCCATGGAAGAGAGGAAGAGGAGGTGAAGTTAAAGACAGAGGTTACGGGATGAGGTTGAGCAGTGAGCAGGAAGAGAGAGCAAGGGAGAGAGAGGAGGACCCTAGCTGCCCTCTCTTTCCAGCCCCACAGAGGGCACTAATTCACACACCCTAGCCATGGGCGGGTACCTTGATGAAGGTCTCCATATTGCCGTTAAACAGTTTATGGTTATAGATGGAGCGCGGCCTAGGCTTCCGCATTTTCTGTGGTTTAGGGGGTAGAGTGGGGGGCCTGGGGAGATGACGGGTGAGGAAGGGAACAAAAACACCATATGCTGTGAAACAGTTGAACGAACACGCAAGGCTAAAATGCAGATATACAAACATCTCTCAATAGTCCTGACTTCCACCTTCCCAAATATCCCCATCTGCTCTATTTTATTTTATGTGTGTAAGCAGGAGGAAGTGATCCATATCCAGATGTTGAAAATTCTACCAAAATTAGACGTTTTTTCACTTACTGGTGTGTGTTATTTAAACCTGATGGCTCTGCCCTGTAATTAACCCTTAGGCAGCGCTAGGCTTGGCTGCTGGGAGTGTTGGGTCCCTGAGTGTCTCGGAGGCTGGGGGCTTGGGGCCACTTCATAAAACCCACTCTGACTGACTTATTGAAAACATGAGAGGTTAATGATTCCTAATATTTAGCTGAATGTAAAAATTATTAATCAGAGCTTATAAAATCAAGCACACCTGCTGATAGTTCAGGTTATCCCTGACATATACACTGAGTGTACAAAACATTAGGAACACCTTCCTAATATTTATTGCACCCCCTCTTTTTCCCTCAGAACAGCCTCAAGTCGTTGGGGAATGGACTCTACAAGGTGTCAAAAGCGTTCCACAGGGATGCTGGCCCATGTTGACTACAATGCTTCCCACAGTTGTGCGAAGTTGGCTGGATGTCCTTTGGGTGGTGGACCATTCTTGATACACACAGGAAACTAAAGCGTGAGAAACCCTGCAGCGTTGCAGTTCTTGACACAAACCGGTGGGCCTGGCACCTACTACCATACCCTGTTCAAAGGCACTTAAATACTTTGTCTTGCCCATTCACCCTCTGAATGGCACACATACACAACCAATGTCTCAATGCTTAAAAATCCTTCTTTGTCACAACGAGGAGACCAAGGCGCAGCGTGAGATGAATACATTATTTTAATGAATAAAGAACACAGAACAAACTATACAAAACGACCATGACGCTATAAACACGAGTGCTGACATGCAACTACACATAGACAATAACCCACAAAAACCAAAATGGAAAATGGCAACCTAAATAGGATCCCCAATCGGAGACAACGATAAACAGCTGTCTCTGATTGGGAACCAATTCAGGCCACCATAGACCTACATATACCTAGACATACTAAAACCCCATAGATATACAAAAACCCTAGACAGGACAAAAACACCTAGACAGGACAAAAACACCTAGACAATACAAAAACTAAACCAACCACCCTCATCACACCCTGACCTAACCAAAATAATAAAGAAAACAAAGATAACTAAGGTCAGGGCGTGACACTTTAACCTGTCTCCTCCCCTTCATCTACACTGACTGAAGTGAATTTATCAGGTCATATCAATAAGGGATCATAGCTTTCACCTGGATTAACCAGGTCAGTCTATGTCATGGAAAGAGCAGGTGTTCCTAATGGTTTGTACACTCAGTACAGTGTGGTTAGCAGACCGGTGGTACTTCGGCAAGGCCGGTCATGGACAGGGCAAACTAAAGTTTGCCTGGCTATCCAGACTCCTTGCTCTGGCCAAACGCTACGCTACGCCCACGGACGTTAGTTTATTCTCCACAATGAGTCTGGATCTGAGTACCTCCCTGACCCTTCACCGAATGCAAACACATTTGGGACCGTCTGATTGGTCCAGAACCGATGGGTTAGGTCAAGGCCAGAAAACATGTGGGTGAAGCGGCGGTGACTGGCATTGATGCTCTGATTGGCTAGAGACGATCCAATCGCTGATTAATTTGTTTTGTACGATCTCAGACTAAAGATTGTAGCAAACGACAGAGCAGTGGAGGAGTCATCAGGCTCAACCAAAGTAGCATTCCTAAAATATATTTAAGTCTTATCCAAAATTATAATAATATGACAAAACATTAAAATACACCTACGAATTTACTTCAATAATATCACACACACACACATACACACTAACAGCACACACACTAACAGCACACACACTAACAGCATGCCTGCTCCAACTGCACTGCGGTCCTGGAGCCCTTCCCAGAGACAGAGAGCAGTGACACACAGCCCTGTCCGCTCTGCCATCCAGCCGGAACTCTAAACACAGCCTCAACCATTCTGCTCATTGTGGCTTTGCATCACATGATGCTTAGGTTTGTATTAACTCCTGGCAATAAGGTAAATGGAGCCGAAAATAATGGTTGTATGTGAACAAGATGCTCTGAGAACTACATCCTGTATGACCTGCAGTAGCTTGTTCCTTTGTTTTGATTAATTTCACCTTTATTTAACCAGGGAAGACAGTTGAGAACAAGTTCTCCTTTACAACTGCGACCTGGCCAAGATAAAGCAAAGCAGTGCGACACAAACAACAACACAGTTACACATGGGATAAACAAAAGTACAGTCAATAACACAACAGAAAAATCTATATACAGGGTGTGCAAATGTAGTAAGATTAGGGAGGTAAGGCAATAAATAGGCCATTGTGGCAAAATAATTACAATTTAGCATTAACACTGGAGTGATAGATGTGCAGAAGATGAATGTGCAAGTAGAGATACTGGGGTGCAAAGGAGCAAAATAAATAAATAACAATATGGGGATGAGGTAGTTGGGTGGGCTATTTACAGATGGGTTATGTACAGGTGCAATGATCGGTAAGCTGCTCTGACAGCTGATGCTTAAAGTTAGTGAGGGAGATGTAAGACTCCAGCTTTAGTGATTTCCGTTCCAGTCATTGGCAGCAGAGAACTGGACGGAAAGGCAACCAAAGGAGGAGTTGGCTTTGTGCTGCGGGTGGGTGCTGCTATGGTGACCAGTGAGTTGAGATAAGGCGGGGCTTTACCTAGCGAAGACTTATAGATGACCTGGAGCCAGTTGCCTTGGCGACTAATATGAAGCGAAGGCCAGCCAACGAGAGCATACAGGTCGCAGTGGTGGGTGGTATATGGGGCTTTGGTGACAAAACGGATGGCACTGTGATAGACTGCATACAATTTGCTGAGTAGAGTGTTGAAGGCTATTTTGTAAATGACATCGCCGAAGTCGAGGATCGGTAGGATGGTCAGTTTTACGAGGGTATGTTTGGCAGCATGAGTGAAGGATGCTTTGTTGCGAAATAGGAAGCCAATTTTATATTTAATTTTGGATTGGAGATGTTTAATGTGAGTCTGGAAGGAGAGTTTACAGTCTAACCAGACACCTAGGTTTTTATAGATGTCCACATATTCTAAGCCATAACCGTCCAGAGTAGTGATGCTAGACGGGCTGGCGCGTGCGAGCAGCGATCGGTTGACGAGCATGCATATAGTTTTACTTGCATTTAAGATAATTTGGGGTCCACGGAATGAGTGTTGTATGGCTTTGAAGTTTGTCTGGAGGTTTGTTAACACAGTGTCCAAAGAAGGGCCAGAAGTATACAGAATGGTGTCGTAGAGGTGGATCAGAGAATAACCAGCAGCAAGAGCGACATCATTGATGTGTACAGAGAAAAGAGTCGGCCCGAGAATTGAACCCTGTGGCACCCCCACAGAGACTGCGAGAGGTCCGGACAACAGGCCCTCCAATTTGACACACTAAACTCTATCTGAGAAGTATCAGACACCCACTGACCTTAACCCAATAACCTTAAATATGCACCACGATCTTTGGAAACATACATAGATGTAGGTTATCATTCATTAGGGACTTTATTTATTTGGCTGAAGACTTGATAGTGTAGGACTTTGTATATTTTACAGTTACATTTTTATAATCATCATACAATAATCATTATTACTCTACCCAATGACTGTGCATGTTAAATCCAATTTCTATAAGTTCAGTTGAAAAGGCGTCTTGGAACAAAGGCAGTGGATTTGAAATGGTTTAGTTATCTTAAGACATCTTACCTCGTAGTCCCACATTCAGCCCTTTCTCCTGCAAACACAGAAGAGAGAAATGTCATTAAGAATATGATTGCATGGTATGCACGGTGCGCAGGCTAACTCCTGCTCCTCTACCAGGGCTCAGTGAAGGATTTCATGGGAATAGTCAACGCTATTGAGGGAAAACTGAATGGTCTAGCAACAACAGCATCCCTGAGACAAAGGCATTGAGCTGTCGCCGTAGAAACCTCAGAGAGGACTCTGTGGGGTGCAGGCCCACTGCCCTAGGGAAGAAAAGGGCTCTGGGTGGGAGGTGGAAGACTGGGGGTACAGGGGGGGTCATCTCACACTGGTGACACTGTTTAATGTCAGTGCCAGCTCACTGAGCCCTTTGTCCCAAAGCCCTGTGCATGTCTCAGCACACAAAGAGACACATGTGCACGCACAAGCACCAAACGCAAATATTAAAATAGTTTCACTTTCTTTCAAACTTTCACCAAAAAACACACACACAGACAGCACCTCTCTCTCTCACACACACACACACACACACACACACACAGACAGCACCTCTCTCTCTCTCACACACACACACACACACACACACACACCCTGACCTTAGAAATCCTTTTTATTCTCTATTTTGGTTAGGTCGGGGTGTGACTAGGGTGGGTCGTCTAGTTTTTTCATTTCTATGTTGGCCTGGAATGGTTCCCAATCAGAGGCAGCTGTCTATCGTTGTCTCTGATTGGGGATCATATTTAGGCAGCCTTTTCACACTGGGTTTTTGTGGGATCTTGTCTATGTCTAGTTGCCTGCGAGCACTACATTCGTTTCACGGTTTGTTTTGAGCGTTATTGTTTTCTGTGAGTTTCATCCAATAAGCATGTGGAACTCTATGCACGCTGTGCTTTGGTCCATTAATTCAACCAACAATTGTGACACACACACACACACACACAATAAACATTTTCTAATCACAGGTAAACACAAGACATTGAGTGTAGGTTTGGCAGTGAAGAAGTCCGTTAGTTGTTATGACTGTAATCCGTATCCATCAGAAGGGTTCTCCCACTAACCACAGCTCTAACTGCTGCATCTATGAACTCATTTCAAAGCCAATAGTTAATCAAAGGTTTATTAGCTAGGGTAGAGAAAAGCCCTTTGTCTTTTATATAGAATCCATTGAGCAATGAATGAGAGACAATAGTGATGACTGACCCATTTCTCTATACATAATGTTGGCAGTACAGATGCCCTATCTTAATCATAATGTTATGTTGATTTGTCCTGCCATCCAGGTCTCCAGTTGGTCATGTTGTACATATGTACAGTGCCTTGCGAAAGTATTCGGCCCCCTTGAACTTTGCGACCTTTTGCCACATTTCAGGCTTCAAACATAAAGATATAAAACTGTATTTTTTTGTGAAGAATCAACAACAAGTGGGACACAATCATGAAGTGGAACGACATTTATTGGATATTTCAAACTTTTTTAACAAATCAAAAACTGAAAAATTGGGCGTGCAAAATTATTCAGCCCCTTTACTTTCAGTGCAGCAAACTCTCTCCAGAAGTTCAGTGAGGATCTCTGAATGATCCAATGTTGACCTAAATGACTAATGATGATAAATATAATCCACCTGTGTGTAATCAAGTCTCCGTATAAATGCACCTGCACTGTGATAGTCTCAGAGGTCCGTTAAAAGCGCAGAGCGCATCATGAAGAACAAGGAACACACCAGGCAGGTCCGAGATACTGTTGTGAAGAAGTTTAAAGCCGGATTTGGATACAAAAAGATTTCCCAAGCTTTAAACATCCCAAGGAGCACTGTGCTAGCGATAATATTGAAATGGAAGGAGTATCAGACCACTGCAAATCTACCAAGACCTGGCCGTCCCTCTAAACTTTCAGCTCATACAAGGAGAAGACTGATCAGAGGTGCAGCCAAGAGGCCCATGATCACTCTGGATGAACTGCAGAGATCTACAGCTGAGGTGGGAGACTCTGTCCATAGGACAACAATCAGTCGTATATTGCACAAATCTGGCCTTTATGGAAGAGTGGCAAGAAGAAAGCCATTTCTTAAAGATATCCATAAAAAGTGTTGTTTAAAGTTTGCCACAAGCCACCTGGGAGACACACCAAACATGTGGAAGAAGGTGCTCTGGTCAGATGAAACCAAAATGGAACTTTTTGGCAACAATGCAAAACGTTATGTTTGGCGTAAAAGCAACACAGCTGAACACACCATCCCCACTGTCAAACATGGTGGTGGCAGCATCATGGTTTGGGCCTGCTTTTCTTCAGCAGGGACAGGGAAGATGGTTAAAATTGATGGGAAGATGGATGGAGCCAAATACAGGACCATTCTGGAAGAAAACCTGATGGAGTCTGCAAAAGACCTGAGACTGGGACGGAGATTTGTCTTCCAACAAGACAATGATCCAAAACATAAAGCAAAATCTACAATGGAATGGTTCAAAAATAAACATATCCAGGTGTTAGAATGGCCAAGTCAAAGTCCAGACCTGAATCCAATCGAGAATCTGTGGAAAGAACTGAAAACTGCTGTTCACAAATGCTCTCCATCCAACCTCACTGAGCTCGAGCTGTTTTGCAAGGAGGAATGGGAAAAAATGTCAGTCTCTCGATGTGCAAAACTGATAGAGACATACCCCAAGCGACTTACAGCTGTAATCGCAGCAAAAGGTGGCGCTACAAAGTATTAACTTAAGGGGGCTGAATAATTTTGCACGCCCAATTTTTCAGTTTTTGATTTGTTAAAAAAGTTTGAAATATCCAATAAATGTCGTTCCACTTCATGATTGTGTCCCACTTGTTGTTGATTCTTCACAAAAAAATACAGTTTTATATCTTTATGTTTGAAGCCTGAAATGTGGCAAAAGGTCGCAAAGTTCAAGGGGGCCGAATATTTTCGCAAGGCACTGTATATATAAGATGTTCTTTACGCAATCCAAAAAACGTCCATTATAAATCGCAATCTGGGTCAGGTGAGCATGATTTGAAAGCTTGTTCTATTTCCAACATGACTAGCGAAGTTAGAAAACATGATCTTACAGTGTTCGGCTTCACAAGGCAGTTCAGAGAAACAGATGGTAATGTTGGTGGGTATAGAAAGGAGTCATGAGTGCATTCAGGTTTGTGTGCTGCAGCAGATTCTCTTCAAGAATAAATAAAAATGAGCTCATTCTGTTCAGAACAACCCAGGGTATGACGACATGTCATCTTGTAATTGTACATCAAACTTAGTGATCAGAAACGTTGACCCTGTATAGGACATGAGTTTTATGATTGGCCCAGCGTCATCCGGGTTAGGGGAGGGTTTGCCCGGGGGGGCTTTACAAGTAGGCCGTCGTTGTAAATAAGAATTTGTTCTTAACGGCTGACTTGCCTAGTTGAATAAACGTTGAATAAAATGTTGAATTAAAATACATTGGGAAATGTAAAGTGCACATTTGTGTTTGGCTTGCTTTACTACATCAAAGTGGTATTTATTATAATCCTCAACATCTCTTCTTTTAAAATATATCATCTTAATTTATAGCATTTCCCTCACTCTAACAACAAAAAAAATGTAAAAAGTAGCCCAATTACCAGGAGAGATTGGGGCAGCTTCTTGTCGCGCGTGGTGTTCAGAACAGCTGTCAGTCAAAACCCATACAATGCTGTGAAGCGCAGTCAGAGCTCTGACATCATGTATAGCATTCAAATTTAGGCGCTTAATAGTGCCCAAATCTGCCATTTTCAACCCGTATGTGGGTATGATTGTAAAGGGTTTCATCGTAACGACAAGAATACAGCAGTAATTGGTGACTGAAGCACTTTTGTTCAATGAGCCAAATGCTTTATGTAAAAGATGTAAAGTTGAGGTCTCAATATTCTAAACCTACATTTCAAATACAGTACCATAATCTAACAATAGGCAATGAATCATTATGATGGTGTATTTGTATGACTAGCTGGAGATATTCATGGTGAACCTCTCTAAACTATCTAATACAGAAGATCTGTGATTTCCGCTCAGAATCCAGGAGGGAACAGTAGCTATCCCAGTCACATTGACTAGTTTTCATGTTGACATAGTGCTGTAGGAACCTATACAGCGAGGTCTGATGTGTGCACCATGTGGTATTCTCCAATAACACATTCACGCATGTACACACACACACACACACACACACACACACACACACACACACACACACACACACACACACACACACACACACACACACACACACTTAATGAGCAGGCTAGATTGATCACCTGAATAATTAAACATTGTTGGTATGTCCCTACACAGACAGCAGCACTGGGCCACGATCACACAAACAAACAAGCTGTGGGCTATGTTCACATGAAAACACATTCAAGCAGTCTGAGCAATAAGTTTGAGGTATCAGTTCATAGAGATCTGAAGATGACAGAGGAACATTAGGGATGCCTAGACTGACAAGACAAATCCATGTCGACCAAGTTTGTGCACTGTATGTGAGTATGGTGTGAAATTGTGTGTGTGTGTGCGTGCATGGCCTCAGCTGGTTGTGCCTGCTGTCCCTCTCTACTAGGTGAACCACTGGTGCAGTAGCAGCTGCTGAGATGGTGCTGCTGGGACATCCTGACTGATTGGGCGTAAACTACTCACGGCTGAGGTGACAAAGGACCTCCTGGGAGGGGCCTCTGCGAGAAGGGCGGGGGTTTATATTACCCATACTCCTCCAGGATCCTCCTAGAGGCTACAACATACAGGAACCAACCAGTGCAATGTCTCACTCGTGCAAATGAGAAGAGAGGAGTGGGGATCGATGGTGCTTTAGTGTTTTCTTGTGATTCCTTTGATGCAACTCGCCTTTGAATTTGAACTTAATTCCTCTTCCCTAGTTCCCTTCTGCCCCTTGAGAATAAACAAGTTCATGTGGTCTCCTCCCGCTTCCTCTGCCTGGTTCAGATTTGCTCATTAGATAAGAGCTCCACAACACTACTGGGCCTGATGGCGGCCATTTTACAGACCCATCACCTATCACATAGGGATTTCTGGCTCATACTGAGCTAGGCGTTAACACGCAAGGCCTGGCGCCTGCCATTAACATCACTGTGACCAGAAGGAAGTAGGAGCATTAAGAGAAGGGGTGTCAAACTAACATTGATTTAAATAGATATGATGTCATTGGTGGAGAGACCGAGGGGCCTTACCTTCTCCCAGTGTCTGCTTCAGGAGGTCATGCTTGGCCTGCAGTTTAATGATGAGGTTGCTGCCATTCAGGAACTCCTTAAATTTCTGTGAACCCAAACAGACCAGATGAAGGCGTCAGTGAGTGAACAGCGCTAATGGGATGTGACTGGAACAGGCCGAGACGCCTGCCATCCACCACAGAGGCCAGAGAACACATTCAGTCAGTTTCACTCTGTACGGAACAAACTCAATCTGTTCCAGGGATAATTGGATTTCCATGTGATTTCCAAAGCATGGGGCTTGTCATATGTGTTTTATAGAATAGTGTGATGGCTGATGGCTTGATGTTGATGTGCAGTACTGTACACTGCAGTGGCTATGGCAGTACAGCCAGGTATGTTACTTAACTGTGAAACAGATTTAACAGGCAGTTGTCCTGAGGCATGGCTGCATATCTCAGGGCAGAACAGGCAGGTATGAAGGCTATCTATAACAGGCAGGTATGAAGGCTATCTATAACAGGCAGGTATGAAGGCTATCTATAACAGGCAGGTATGACGGCTATGTATAACAGGCAGGTATGACGGCTATCTATAACAGGCAGGTATGACGGCTATCTATAACAGGCAGGTATGAAGGCTATGTATAACAGGCAGGTATGAAGGCTATGTATAACAGGCAGGTATGAAGGCTATGTATAACAGGCAGGTATGAAGGTTATGTATAACAGGCAGGTATGAAGGCTATCTATAACAGGCAGGTATGAAGGCTATGTATAACAGGCAGGTATGAAGGCTATGTATAACAGGCAGGTATGAAGGCTATCTATAACAGGCAGGTATGAAGGCTATGTATAACAGGCAGGTATGAAGGCTATGTATAACAGGCAGGTATGAAGGTTATGTATAACAGGCAGGTATGAAGGTTATGTATAACAGGCAGGTATGAAGGCTATGTATAACAGGCAGGTATGAAGGCTATGTATAACAGGCAGGTATGAAGGCTATCTATAACAGGCAGGTATGAAGGCTATGTATAACAGGCAGGTATGAAGGCTATCTATAACAGGCAGGTATGAAGGCTATGTATAACAGGCAGGTATGAAGGCTATGTATAACAGGCAGGTATGAAGGCTATGTATAGCAGGCAGGTACTCACAGTGAAGTAGAAGACCTCTGTCTCCTGCTGATTGGCCCGTCTCTTGGCCACGTTTAGTTTGCTCATGTAGGTCTCAGAGGCAACAGACTTCATGGACTCATTGGAGCGGCTATGTTGGAAGGCATCGGACACATCAAAGTCCTCCACAGTCAGCATGTCCTGCATGGTATGCATGGTGGCGTCCAGTGTCTTCCTCACCTACAGCAAAGGGAACGATTCAACAACTGACACGATGACAGATGAACTAGGATTTCCTACTCAGTCATTTGATCCATGTCCTTCAGAACAACAAGAAAGGGAAGAATTTCAACAACAAAAAATGAAATGGTGACAAACGAAACAGAATTTCCTCCTCAGTCATCTGATCCAGGTCCTTTGTAACATAATAGGCCAGTAAGATTTTTTAAACTTCAGGGTTCCCTACGACATGTGCAAGGTCAAGTGTGAGCGATCACTGGCATATCCCATTTCAAAGACAAATTGACCCTGAATAACAACTGGTACAGGGCTCATTCATAGGCAGTGTACCAGATGACCCACTGGTCAGCCATCCATCAGAATAACAGCAGAATATGAAGAGCGTCTGGTTTGTCTGGATGTAAAAGGGCTGAGGACTCTTTCTCTACAGCGCTGAGATTACCCGCCAGTTATATGAGATGTTATGAGACGGAGGCATAGTCATCAGGGCAGGCTGTAGCTAGCCAGCCAGGGTCATTAGCACCTCCGTTAGCACTTGCATCTACTCAGAGGGTGAGAGGTGTGTTTGTTTGTGTGTGTTTGTGTGTGTGTGTGCGCACTGCCTGCTGCTCCCACTGAGAAGGACCAGTCATCACAACACACAATAGACCATCAACAGTGATGTACTGTATCTACATGGAACATGCACCCATTAGTGTTTTCACACAAGTTAATATCACAAGCTTAATATACTCTCTGCTCCCAAGGAGTGTGTGTGGGCCACTGAAATGAACTTGCGATGAGAGCTGATGGTCTCTAAAGACCGGCTGAGTTTGGGCATGTCAGAGAGAGAGGTGACAGAGGCTACAGAGCAGACTCAGTGGGGGGAAGCAACAGACACACTGGGGGGGGGGGGGGGCGCTATCATGGACTCCAGAGTGGCGCAGCTGTCTAAGGCATTGCATCTCAGTACTAGAGGCATCACTACAGACCCTTGTTTGATTCCAGGCTGTATCACAACCGGCTGTGATTGGGAGTCCTGTAGGGTGCTGCACAATTCGCCCAATGTCGTCCGGGTTAGGGTTTGGCCAAGATAGGCCGTCATTGTAAATAAGAATTTGTTCTTAACTGACTTGCCTAGTTAAATAAAGGTACAATTAAAAAAAGCCTTCACCTCCTCGTTCTCGATCTTGAGCGTGGCCAGGCGGGACTGCAGCTGGTGGTAGCGCATCAGGAGCTCAGTCTGCACAGGCTGCTGGGCACTCACCTGACACACCTGAGAGGACACATAGACAGAGAGGTACGGGCTGGGAAAACTGTCTCACAGGATTGGAAAAAAACATGC
The DNA here is from genome assembly GCF_057628025.1 of Oncorhynchus mykiss. Lineage (NCBI taxonomy): Eukaryota > Metazoa > Chordata > Actinopteri > Salmoniformes > Salmonidae > Oncorhynchus > Oncorhynchus mykiss. The sequence continues at coordinate 56,231,535 of NC_143028.1, forward strand.
TTGCTGCTGGCATGAATGTGGTTTCCATGGTTTAAAAAATGTATTGGTTGTACTTGTAACTTAGATACATTTTGATAAAGATATAGTATGAATCTATAAATGTACCAAATGTATCAGTCATTTAACACCTCTCACCTCGTCCCCCATGTGGGGCAGGTACTCGAAGCGCATGGGAGGGCAGAACACCTGGTTGTGCATGTCCATGATCTTGTGCTTGTCGCTGCGGGAGTCCAGGTTGTCCACGGCGTTCTCCATGATGTCCAGGCCCTCGTGGCGACTAGTCTCCAGGTTGTACTCAGCTGACAGGTAGGTCCTGAAGGTACGTGCCAGGCTGGCATGGTAGCCCAGGTCGCAGCACTGTAGATGCAGTCATTATAGTATAGTATAATACAATAACTAACATAAGAGTAGAATATAATAAAGGAGTTGATCATGACCTGACTGGAAGCATACGCCTAGGGTCCAGAGTTTTCCAGCACAGGTCATGTGTCTAAGAACATACTGGCCCTAATTACGAACAACCTGACAAACCAGTCTGAATCCATGCCCTCATTATACACAAGGCAATGTGATGAACTCAGTCTTTAGCATGCACACAATTTAGTTACACAATTCCGCTCATTTCCTACGAGCATGTTACTAACCTGACCTCCAACATGAACTAAATTCCAAATTAAACACTGTTGGGGGTTAACGGGCAGAAATAGAATAATAGAATACACCAAATTAGAGAAGCAAGTACAGATAATTAGCTCAACCATGGAGCTGCATAAACTAACCTCATTACTATAGCCAAGTGGGTTTCTAAGAGGCTTCGTGGGGCCTGAGTCTGACTGCTTAGTGATTCACTAAACACTCTTTCATAAACACACAGGAAGTTGCGCTCGACTCCAATGATAACCCCCCATATCTGCGGTTGTTTTATAACAGGGTCGGTGTACAATGAGTAAGGATATGGGAGCACAGAGCTCTTTATGGTACAGAGTTGTATTTCAACAGCCACATCCCATAAGAAACACACTGCCTGGCTCTAATGAGTTCCATGCTTTGATTGAATCATGGTCCTATCATGAGTAGACTGTAGCAGGAGTGCTGACAGGCAGAATACTGGTACTGCAGAACTGATGACATTGTTCATTTGCATGCAAAAGACGTCTGTACTTTATTTCCATTTATTCGGGTGGACAGGGCTGACTTGCAGTGTGGATGTCTGTTTTGATGTCTGGCTGCTAGTGACTGTTTCCGTGTGGCATGACAAACAGGCCCTTATCCTCTGCAAAGCTTGTGGCGGCAAAGCACAGCGAGTCATGCTCACAATCCCTTTCCCTGCAGTGGGGCCGGATTTGGGATGACATGGCCCCTTTTGCTTGCCAGACACAAGAAGCAGCTCCAACAAAGTGACCCAGCACAGAGACACAGCCGTCAATCAGAGGTCTCCGTCTGGCAGACCCCTGTGTAGCCTACAGCTCCTGGCGCTCCTTCACACTTCACACAGTTAATGTTTAGAACTGTTTAAAGAGAGAAATCCTGGATGTAATCTCTCTCATTGTCAAAAGTCTGTCTAGCCTCAAGCCTCAGTTAAATTGCATCATATGTTTCTAGGCATACAGTACTTTACATATGCAGGATCTCTGTATCCAACTCCCTGACCTGTTCAGAGTATCAGAAGAGGCCAGGCAGGCCTGGGGCAATACCACAGTAACCACCCAGCATTAGACCAGCAGGGATGTGGGAGAGAGGGGGAACATCTGGTGGTAGAACCACCAGGTAACCCGCGGCTGAATGATCCCTGCCACAACCACCAGGTAACCCGGGGCTGAATGATCCCTGCCACAACCACCAGGTAACCCGGGCTGAATGATCCCTGCCACAACCACCAGGTAACCCGCGGCTGAATGATCCCTGCCACAACCACCAGGTAACCCGGGGCTGAATGATCCCTGCCACAACCACCAGGTAACCCGGGGCTGAATGATCCCTGCCACAACCACCAGGTAACCCGCGGCTGAATGATCCCTGCCACAACCACCAGGTAACCCGGGGCTGAATGATCCCTGCCACAACCACCAGGTAACCCGGGCTGAATGATCCCTGCCACAACCACCAGGTAACCCGGGGCTGAATGATCCCTGACACAACCACCAGGTAACCCGGGGCTGAATGAACCCTGCCACAACCACCAGGTAACCCGGGGCTGAATGAACCCTGCCACAACTACCAGGTAACCCGGGGCTGAATGATCCCTGCCACAACCACCAGGTAACCCGGGGCTGAATGATCCCTGCCACAATTACCAGGTAACCCGGGGCTGAATGATCCCTGCCACAACTACCAGGTAACCCGGGGCTGAATGATCCCTGCCACAACTACTAGGTAACCCGGGGCTGAATGATCCCTGCCACAACCACCAGGTAACCCGGGGCTAAATGATCCCTGCCACAACCACCAGGTAACCCGGGGCTGAATGATCCCTGCCACAACCACCAGGTAACCCGGGGCTGAATGATCCCTGCCACAACCACCAGGTAACCCGGGGCTGAATGATCCCTGCCACAATTACCAGGTAACCCGGGGCTGAATGATCCCTGCCACAACTACCAGGTAACCCGGGGCTGAATGATCCCTGCCACAATTACCAGGTAACCCGGGGCTGAATGATCCCTGCCACAACCACCAGGTAACCCGGGGATGAATGATCCCTGCCACAACCACCAGGTAACCCGGGGCTGAATGATCCCTGCCACAATTACCAGGTAACCCGCGGCTGAATGATCCCTGCCACAACCACCAGGTAACCCGGGGCTGAATGATCCCTGCCACAATTACCAGGTAACCCGGGGTTGAATGATCCCTGCCACAACCACCAGGTAACCCGGGGCTGAATGATCCCTGCCACAACCACCAGGTAACCCGGGGCTGAATGATCCCTGCCACAACTACCAGGTAACCCGGGGCTGAATGATCCCTGCCACAACCACCAGGTAACCTGGGGCTGAATGATCCCTGCCACAACCACCAGGTAACCCGGGGCTGAATGATCCCTGCCACAACCACCAGGTAACCCGGGGCTGAATGATCCCTGCTACAACCACCAGGTAACCCAGGGCTGAATGATCCCTGCCACAACCACCAGGTAACCCGGGGCTGAATGATCCCTGCCACAACTACCAGGTAACCCGGGGCTGAATGATCCCTGCCACAACCACCAGGTAACCCGGGGCTGAATGATCCCTGCCACAACCACCAGGTAACCCGGGGTTGAATGATCCCTGCCACAACCACCAGGTAACCCAGGGCTGAATGATGCCTGCCACAACCACCAGGTAACCCGGGGCTGAATGATCCCTGCCACAACCACCAGGTAACCCGGGGCTGAATGATCCCTGCCACAATTACCAGGTAACCCGGGGCTGAATGATCCCTGCCACAACTACCAGGTAACCCGGGGCTGAATGATCCCTGCCACAATTACCAGGTAATCCGGGGCTGAATGATCCCTGCCACAACCACCAGGTAACCCGGGGATGAATGATCCCTGCCACAACCACCAGGTAACCCGGGGCTGAATGATCCCTGCCACAATTACCAGGTAACCCGCGGCTGAATGATCCCTGCCACAACCACCAGGTAACCCGGGGCTGAATGATCCCTGCCACAATTACCAGGTAACCCGCGGCTGAATGATCCCTGCCACAACCACCAGGTAACCCGGGGCTGAATGATCCCTGCCACAACCACCAGGTAACCCGGGGCTGAATGATCCCTGCCACAACTACCAGGTAACCCGGGGCTGAATGATCCCTGCCACAACCACCAGGTAACCTGGGGCTGAATGATCCCTGCCACAACCACCAGGTAACCCGGGGCTGAATGATCCCTGCCACAACCACCAGGTAACCCGGGGCTGAATGATCCCTGCCACAACCACCAGGTAACCCAGGGCTGAATGATCCCTGCCACAACCACCAGGTAACCCGGGGCTGAATGATCCCTGCCACAACTACCAGGTAACCCGGGGCTGAATGATCCCTGCCACAACCACCAGGTAACCCGGGGCTGAATGATCCCTGCCACAACCACCAGGTAACCCGGGGTTGAATGATCCCTGCCACAACCACCAGGTAACCCGGGGCTGAATGATCCCTGCCACAACCACCAGGTAACCCGGGGCTGAATGAACCCTGCCACAACCACCAGGTAACCCGGGGCTGAATGATCCCTGCCACAACTACCAGGTAACCCGGGGCTGAATGATCCCTGCCACAACCACCAGGTAACCTGGGGCTGAATGATCCCTGCCACAACCACCAGGTAACCCGGGGCTGAATGATCCCTGCCACAACCACCAGGTAACCCGGGGCTGAATGATCCCTGCCACAACCACCAGGTAACCCAGGGCTGAATGATCCCTGCCACAACCACCAGGTAACCTGGGGCTGAATGATCCCTGCCACAACTACCAGGTAACCCGGGGCTGAATGATCCCTGCCACAACCACCAGGTAACCCGGGGCTGAATGATCCCTGCCACAACCACCAGGTAACCCGGGGTTGAATGATCCCTGCCACAACCACCAGGTAACCCAGGGCTGAATGATGCCTGCCACAACCACCAGGTAACCCGGGGCTGAATGATCCCTGCCACAACTACCAGGTAACCCGGGGCTGAATGAACCCTGCCAACCATACTGGCCACATAGCTGCCTGTATACACAGAGCCGGCACCCAGACCCTGGCTAGGGTTTCATTCCTCCAGCCATTAGTGGTCCACAAAGCAAACTCACCCTGTTCACCAACAGTAATCACAGACTTCTCAGGCAGACTTGCTGCTGGGCTGCATTGGCTTTGCATTTTGAATTATGATGGTGGTTCACCTAGGTATGGTCTTTTCTGTCATGTGACTGTGTATTACTCTCTATTTCTATAATCCAATGGATACTCTGGAGGGGAAGTTGCATACAGTTCAACGTAACACATTATTTATTAGAAGTGGACCAAAAGAAGAGGGTGAAAACCCTAGCTGTACTGTAGATTTGAGGAATGAAGTAAAATAAAAGGGAAGTGTTTTGTTTTGAAGTAGGAAGCACATAGGACCAGATTCGTTTCTGTGTGTGTGTGTGTGTGTGTGTGTGTGTGTGTGTGTGTGTGTGTGTCACCCAGAGTCATGTTTCACCATCAGTGTGTTTTGGTTGGCTCCCTGGGAGAGTGTGGTGTGTGACAGTAACAGGGCCACGCTCCGCTCCAAGTCTCTCAGCACAGCTTCCAAAGGGGCCTTAGCCCTGACAGCACTCCAAGCCCTCCCAGATATATGAGGGCATGACAGAGGGAGGAAAGGAGAACAGGGGTAAGAGAGGGAAGACAAGACCAGGAGGAAGGTATTCTGACTGTCAACACTGAACCATTCCCTTGACAGGAAGTCATCATTCATTTTCCAGAAGAATCATAACAATGCCTTTTGGGTGGTAACATATATCAGTTAGATATAGTCATTCAGCCATTCAGTTAGACATACAACGGTACTACTGGAGGGCTTAGAACAAACTATTGTGTTTGAGATTAGGAGACACAAAATGGAGGTAAACTCTTTCTGTGTTTCAAACCAACAGAGGAGCTTGAAGCAATACAGCAAACGGGCTGCGAACCGTGAAACAGATGGTGAGAATATATAGTGTAGCAACGTTAGACCAACAGACCAACGTTACACCAATGTTAGACCAACATTACACCAACCTTAGACCAACGTTAGACCAACGTTAGACCAAGGTTAGACCAACATTAGACCAACATTGGACAATCCCAGCAGTGAGACACAAACCAGCCTGTGTGTCTATCGCATACTTACATCAATCATATCAGAGACATCGTGGATGTAGTATTTCGCCACAACGGCATTCGTTGCTGCCAGGTTCAACAAATAGTCGTTGCGGGCTTTAGTGCACTTCAGCTTGTTTTCGGAGTACTTGGCTT